>NW_009945463.1:0-23310 GCF_000696875.1 Nestor notabilis
ACTGCTGTAGCTGAACCCAGGACAGACAGTGTAGATACCAATGTCCTAGAAGTATTATGAATTAATACAACTCAGTAGTGTCATCTCCAGCTCCACTTTCACCTGTTTACTGTGGCTCAGTCTATGATTAAAGGATCCAACCCTTGATTAGAGCCTGAACGGGTAACAAGAAAAAATGTATTCTTATATTGAGAACAATTTTTTTTTCCTAAGTTTAAAGTCTTGTAGTTATTCATGGCAGGAGTTGCTGCACTGCCTGAGTCCTGACACATAACTTTGCTTCATCAACATCCCATGTAAAATGCAAACAGTATTTTAAAATTAGTAACATGGAGAACATCTTAAGGCAGCCTGGTAAGAAGATTTAGTGCTTACATCCCAGCTCACAGGTGTAAGTGTGCTAATGGGAGGACTTTGCCTATGGTGAAGATAATGACCTCCCTATGAGGTGACCTGAGCATCGCACAGGGCTGTGCCATCCTGCACACAGCACTGCCAAACTCCATCAGTTATTGCTACCCAGAGGGTCTGCAGGCATCTCCCACTTGGCACCAGCAACTATGCCACCCGTGCATGCTTATCTTTATCTTGATGTGAAGCAGTTTGTTCTCATGTGAACATTCGCTTGGCAGTAGAAATGGGACATAGAATTGCTCACTGCTAGGAAAATCCAATACAAGCAGGATCTGAGCAGTGTGTTTTTCCCATTGGTCCATCTGAAGGGCTGTAAGAATATCTACACTATCCTCTCTTCCCTTCCATTGTTAGTGCCAATAAATGGTATTTTTAGTCATTGCTTTGTGGACTCTGAGTGCACTTCGTACTAAAATCTATTACAAGCACTAGCCCCAGTAAATAAACCAGGCCAGCATTCTGGTCATTGAACTGATTTTTGAAAATATAAATGAAAATTAGGAAAATAAACCCAGAAACAAAACATATTAGAACAACAGAAAAAAGGAAAAGGCATGCTCAATTCTTGTCCTTTGGACACACCTTACATTGTTTATACAGGAATTGGTGTCTTGGCTCATTTAAAGCAGAAATCAATCTGTAATGGAAAAAACTGAAATATGAATTGGGGGTTGGAACTAGATGATCTTTAAGGTCTCTTCTAACCCAAACCATTGTGTGATTCTATGAATTCAAGAGTCACATGGGAAAACATTTTTGTTTCTATTTTTTTTCTTACTTATTTCCAGTTTCTTCTTAATATCTGCAATGACAGAGCCTTATATATGTGTATATATATATATATTTTTTTTTCCCCTGAACCTGTCATTTATAAATAGGAGGAATCCTTCAATTGATTTCTATCAGTCCTCTATTAAAACCACATTCTTCATATTATTGCCATTGTTGTCCCTCCCAACTCTATATTATTTAGTTTATAGTTCCTCAGCTGTCTTTTTGAGGGGTGGAGTGGATGCTGAGGAGAGGTGGGAACTGAGCTTGTGTGTTATTTATGTCAGCAGTTTAAATGGAATAAATATTTTTTTTCCCCACAGTGTGGCAGCAAAGCCTTTTAAAAGGAAGAACTGCCTTGTCTGAAGAACTTGCTAAATTGAAAATCATGAATAGCTGAAGTCAGAGTCCATAGATTCCTTGTCCTCAGTGAACTGGATTCTGTTTGGAAGAACTAATTCTCTGCTCTAGAATTCCAAATCACTGCAGGACCTTTTTCCTTATTTATCACAGTTACTTTTTAATGGTCCTTCTCCAATAACAGAAGTCTTGAAATACAAAACAGTTAACAAAAATTCTGCATGATGTTTTGCTGCATTATACAACCATGCTGCAGACCCACAGGCAAAAATGTGAAAGAAACCCTCTTCTATAATGCCTGATAGGAAGAACATAGGAACATGCAGGCAGGCAGTATGTGTCCTGCAGTTCAAGAAATGAATCAGACACAAAAAAGGCATAGAGCGTTCAAAGGCGATTTACTCTGTTGTTTTTAACTTTCCAATGCCTTGTGTGTGTGTGTGTCTGTGTGTGTGCAAATGAGCAAGAGAGAAAGCAAACAAAATCTAAATACTGGAGAACTATATGTGACAAAAACATTTACAGCCCCAGTCTGCCATCCTCCAGATTCAGAATTGCTACTGAAAAAAAGGAAAAACTCATGACCAAATTTCTGTGAACCCTCCTGATTGTAGCAATGCTCCAGCCCAATTTTCCATTTCATTTGAAATAAATTAAGGAACTGAGCACTTTTCATCTTATCCACTTTCCACCCCTACTTACTAGGCACTGCTTTTCTTCCAGTGAGGTCAAGGCTGTCTAACTTTGGGCACATGTTTAATTTGATCATCAGTTGACCTTCTCACAACACTATTTACTCGTCCACTCTCGAAGTCAAATTCTTTCTTAGACATGGTGATCTCATTTTCTTGAAGGCTTAAAAGAAAATTGTTGCTATTTTGGAATAGATATTTTTCCCCCCCAGGAAAATTAGTTATGTATTTCAGTATGTTCCAAAGCAATCCATCACAGAAAAGACTGTGTAAAGTCATGAAAATAAACAAAGATTTAATTATGACTTTACCAACAAAGCAAAGCTAAGCAGTATGGATGATTTATTATCTGCGAATAGACAAAAGAAAAATTACTATATTTTAGGAAACAATGTCTAATGTGAAAATTACAGCATAGTAGTGTCTGCATTGTAATCAGTTAATTAAAAGTACTATTGTAGATGTAGATCATCCTATGTGAAGTGTAGTATACACATAGTATCTGGTTAAACCTATGTCTACAGTGTAATTGAATAATGAAATTACTGGAGGATCTCAAAATATGTGTGCTTAATATGAACACACATGTATGTACTTTCTTATGCATCAGTTGTGTGAATCTAAATCTTACTTTGCAAAATTTGGATTTATAGAAATTCAATCTAAAAGGGAAACAACGTGACATTAGAGAGGTTCATTTCTCATCTGGGACTTGCTGACTCATGTTTTGAATGTACAATGATAAATTACTTCTGGAAAAGAATCTAATGGTGTGTATCAAACAACAGAAGCTATTAAACTCTAATATTTAAAACGGTGGGAGGAAATAAGTATTTGTCTACGATCTTGAAAAAAGGGGAAGCTTTCTTTATTATTACAAAAGTAGCAATTTCCTTCAACTTTTAATCTCAGCAATGCACATAAACAGAGCATGACTCAGAACATAAATCTTCTAGAAATTATTCTATTGTTATTGTTGTATTCTGGTAAATCAATACAGACTTCCTGTCCTGTCACCCTTCTTTATCTTTGATAATGGAACAAGGTTGTTTTATCAATATAAATCAGATTTATCCCTGCTTTGCTACAAATGACTTTAAGTCCATTTACTATGAAACTACTGCTACAAGGTCATCCATAGCAGCTCTTAACTTCAATGTATTATAAAACATTTCAGATTAATTTCAGAAATGTTTAATGAAAGTGGTTAAAGGAACAGAGCACCATAGCTGTCTGTGTGCTGCCTACAGCTATGACATGACCTATTGATTTTAGAACAAGGTATTACTTATGCTCAAAGGCTTAATGTCAGAACTTCACAGGCATATGGTATAATTTGAAATAGACATTTTTAGCTAACAATTTCTAGGTTTAGTGCAGGTTAAATATTCTACTCTATTATATCTCTGAATTTAACAGGAATAAGGAAGAATACATAGCCAATGTTTTACAAGGATACCACTGATAGCTCCGACTCCTTACTAAAGAGAGCTGTAATAATGCATACAAACACACAAATATACTTGCTAGATAGTTACATATACCTTACAAAGAGAATCCAGATTGTCTGATTATTCCCCGAGTTTAATAAATACTCATTCATTTTGCTGAATTAAAGGAGACTAATCTTTTATGAACTTCTGAAAGTACTAGGAGCACTCCTAAAAGTATGCAAAAGCAAATTTATGAAAGAAGATTTATTATTGTGATGCTAAAGTTCTCTATGCAGTAAGTCTATTTCACAGAAATAAAACCAAAAAATCCTGAAATTATTACTTTAGTAGGATTAGCTCACACAGTCACTAGTAGTCAGCATGTATGACCACTAAAATGGAAACTGCTTTAACTTAATGAGAAGTTGGAATAGATCTGAGTCAGTACTGGACCTCTGTTTAGTTTGAAACCGTGTAACAGTATCTTTTCTTGCTACTGCTTTCAGTACCTACTCTCCAGCAAGACAAATGGAAGCTAGTATTCAAATAAACCAAGGCAGGTACCGCAGCAAAGCAAACACGTTAGGAAAGTGAAGTAATTTATGTCATGGAGCTCCATGCTGCTGTGATTGGTTAATGTTTAGCCACTCTTTTTACACTATAATGCAGTCATCAGGATAAACGTTCACACCCCTGTGTAGTCTTCAACCAAGTTGTCCCTATTACGCTTCATATGAGTATCGGTGAACCAGTCCGCCACAACCAACAACATACTCTGGTGAGTCCTTCCTTGTCACACTGAGAAACGTCACCACAGTGTTCTCGTAACAGATTACTTCAAAATCACTATCAATCAATTTAAAAATACACTCAAAAATATAGGAGAATTGGGTTTGGAGGTTTAGGGGGGCCTAAATTTCTCCTTTCCTTCCCATCATCTCAATGTTTGGTGATTATGTAGCTTCAGGATAGGGAAGGTCATTGAAAAAAGAAAATAGTATAAATAAAGGTCACTTCATGAGAGATGGGTTTAGCTTGCATGAGAAAGTATTAAAGTTTACCTCAGAGAAAAACAATTAACAGAATTCCAAGATTCCTTGGGAAAGGCTTCAATTCCTCCAGAGAGGAAGGAATGTTCCACAAAGGGGATGGAGTGACTTTAAGAAGTGAGATATTATTTTTTTATATATATACACATATAACTTCTGTGTGTTTGCACACAGACAAAGAATACAATTTTCTTTTATTGGCCAATACTGCCTCCACAAACAAGCATTCAATAAAACTACACAGCTAGAGTTTATCCAGTTATTCCAATTGCCTGTTTGCTTTGCATGTTGTGAAACAAGTAATGGCATAGAAATAATAAGTAAGACAAAATGTTTTGAGACAGAGTATTACAGACATTTTTAAAAACAAAGCTAGCATTCATTGGGTAATACTACCCTATCAGTCTTTGAATTTACATTATTACACTACGTATATGCACTTCATACAGTTCAACATTGCAATAATATCTTTATGTTACATGGATTTAGAAGATACTGTGAAGCCATAATTTTGGTCTGATAGGTAGTGTCTCTATTTACTTGTCCCTAAGTGCATAGTTAGACCATCGTCACAAAAGGAATGAGGCCATGTTATTTTGACCATAGTTAGTTGTCCCTGCCTTGTTTTCTGTATACGCTCAAGGTATACAATGGCCCCAAAACCATCATTCCATGTGGCCTTTCCAACAGTTCTCATCAACACTATGTTCAAGTGTTTCACAGACACTGCTGAACATGGAGGAAATGGTGACTTGTCCTGTCAATTCAGTGTATCAGGGTTAAAACACAGATTAGGCATCAGGATGTCTAAGTGATAAAACCATCAAATGTGCATGAGTTAAAGCATTTAACAGCACTTAACCAGAACCGGGGAGCAGTGAGTAGTTACAACTTTTTCAGAAAGGTAAAAGATTTTCTTTCTATTTCTCCATAGCTCAAGTAGGGGGAGGGTACTTGACTGGATTCTGCAAAACATCACTTGGAGTTTATCCTGATCTCTTCAGTTTGCTTATTAAGTCACCCTCTTTAATTAATCCCGGTTTAGCACATTTTATAATCATTTACTCTAAATAGAGTGCAGCAAAAATACAAAAAAACAAGCAGCACCTAAACAGATGTGCAGAAAGATCGGTATTCTGGACTCTAACCTTCCCCTTTCCCACCCATAGTAACACAGTTCTGAAAAAGCACCTTTTAAATTAAAAAAATTATGGGGTCCTAAAGAAAACAAAGGTAAGACTGAGCTGGCAGAGGCATTTGTAAGATCCACTGAAAAGTTACTGGCTAAGTAATTATCCAGAAAGAAGTCATTCAAAAGTAGGAGGCACTTTTAGAAATGTAGAGCCAAAAATGTACTTAGACTTACCAGTAAAACAAATGCCATTACTCCTGAATTGCAAAATATTTCTGTACATCTGTAATTACAGAGATGCTGTGCAGAAAACTAGAACATGACCTTCAAATGCATGCAGTTTATTCATGGCAGCATCTCTTTCCTACGTTGTTAAAAACTTTCCACTTTCTTACAGATGTTTAAACTACTTCAAATTTTTCAAGGGAATATACTTGGGAAATTACTATTCACTAATTTAATGGTATCTTAGCTCTTAGTAAAATCTAACAGCAAATGAATAGTGAACACTTGAAAAAAACAAAGGTATATATTCCTCTGTAATTGACAGAAGAATTAAATTCATGGAAGCAAGGAATAAGCATAGGGTTCGGGAATTTGGAAGGAAATAAGGTACTATTAGCATACCAGAAAACAAAAGAATGAGTATGCCAAGCATTAGTACCTTCACACTCAAAGAGGAAATAAGGTATAAAAGAACTTAAGTACAGCTGTGCCAAGGCTTTTGAAGGATTCACAGTACCTCTGATGCTTTTCTAAAACATCCACTTTTGGCAGAAGACAACTTGGAGCTGCAATGTCATCTCCAGCTGAGGTAAAGGGATTCTTATCCTTGACAGGGAAGCACCACATGGTCAGGATGAACCAACACAGGACAGATGCTGCAATGTATCCATATCATGTCACAGGACAGTTACAATTTCCTTATTAAACAGTTATTCAGCCCAATTGTGTGGGCTGAAACACACAAACAGCCACTGGCACATCACCAGCTCCCTGCAGCCCACAACACCTCATGATGAAAGTGTCTGTGTTTTGATCCAATGGCACATGTGCCTTCAGCCAGGTGAAGAAAGGCCTCCCTAGATGAAAGGGCAGCTGGAAAGGATCTGCAGGTCATTGGAGTGACTCATCCAGCTCTGCCCCTTGTCTTCTCCAGTGCTGAGCAAACCTGACATGGACAACCCATCTGTCTCCTCTCAAGTGTAATACGCATGCTACTTTTATTCTGTGTTAAGAAAGAAAAACAAAGGAGATGTAGATCTATAAAGTATTTGCAGCTTCACTAACAGAAGTGTTTCACCAAAAGTGGCATATTTGCCTATTTCATTTTTAGTTTAAGAGGGTTGTGCTCCCACATACTTGTATTCCTTTATGAGTACTACACATACTGGCGAAAATAACTAAGCTATTATCCTTAAAATTTCCCTCTCAGAAAATTATGGGTTTTTTTCTGCAGAAATTCATATCTACCCCACATTTACTTTTTTTCTTCCCAGCTTCTGGCACTCAGAGCAGAAGACCATTTGACACAAGCTCCTGAAAGTGCAGACCCGGTCATGCTGCCTTTGTTTGAGACAAGATGTGCAGAACACTCCATTGCTTTATGTTGGTGTTGTCTGGTGCTGATCGCAGGGCTGTCAGAAAAGTGCTTTATTTATAGCAGGCTGCTGAGTCTGTCTGAAATTATTCGCCTCTCACAAATTATGCTTCATGACTGGCTTTGTTATGAGAAAACACGTCTGCATAATTGATAGCAGAATACAGGAAGGTGCTAACAACTATCAATTTCTGTTGTCAAAAAGCAGCTGAGGCTGAACTGTGCTGCCTAATGTACTGGCAAGAGTATCAGATACATATATAAAATTGTCTAATATCCTATCATTTGGAACCACTTTTATAATTATTTTCTTGTTTTAAAAAAATATGGAATAAAACCAATCAATGATACTGGACTTTTCCCCAAATTTTCAGAATTTGATTCTAATTCTCTGTGTATTAAGAGGGAAGATATAAGACTTTGTGAATTTAAAACGTCTATCAAATAGAAGACAGTTAGAAATATAATTCAATACTATAAGCGGTAGAAAAAATCAAAACTATTTGTTGTTTTGCTCCAATTAATGTTTAAATATGGGATATTTCAAACTCAGTCTTTCAGACAGTGAATAGTTCTTTAATAGCAGGGACTAATCAGACACTTCACATTTTGCTTCAAGGATACAGGAAACTTTCTTTTGGAATTATTAAACACTATTTGAATGCAGCTAGGGTTCACAAACCTGACAGTCTGATGAATCTCATGACTATATTGCTTTACCAGATGACTAAAGATCATTGGTAGCTTGATAAAAAAATGAATTGCTCTCTCTACCAAGCAGAAGGACAAAATCTGGCAAAAATTAGATTTTTTCACATGGATTTTTACTACTCTGCAACAATTACCAACCTCTCTAAGCTAAAAAGTGGCTGCCTCTGTGGATTATGAATTTAAAACCTGATCTACAGTAATGACTGTAAAGCATCTCCAGAAATGCATATGATAAAAAAGTCCTAATTTCATAATTCCAACAACATAAAAAGTACATTTTGACTGTTAATACCAGGGAAGAATTCTCTGACAATTTTTACTGAAATACCAGTTTTAGAAGAGAATCAAAGAATAGAATAGTTTGAGTTGGAAGTGACCTCTAAAGATCAGCTAGTCTAAGCCCCTTGCAATGAGCAGGGTCATCTTCATTTGAGATGCTTGTCATGGATAGGCATGTATGGGTCCAGTCATTGTACCTGCTTGAATCTGCATCAATTTTCTCACGGTCTTAAGCTCCTGAAGGACAGCCTGTAGGGTTGACTGGCAATTACATTGTACACCAGTTTGGTCCAATCGATGAATTCATCATTGGGATTTCTCCATTTCCCAAAATAATAATTTAACTTAGTAAAAGTATTGTAAATGAAGTTTCTACAATGCAGATAGACTTGCTAGTATGACCACATACTGCTCAAAACATTCTGATGCAGAATTTGGAATTGTCCTCAAATGTGTACTTTCTCTGAAATAAAATTCTGTTTAATGTGCTTAAGAAACCTCTGGTATGTGTATCTGTAACTGAAACACTGTTTCTGTGATTTCGTAGCATTATCTAAGCCCTATTTAGTATTTAATCTTGCTACCTATGGTAGATGGAATTATCTGGCAATAAGAGCTCTGGGCTCTTCTGCAGTCTTTTCAGGGTTTCTTTTCTGCTATGAGATGGAGAAGAGCTGCTCATTCCTCTGCCCCTCTATGCAGGATTGCAGTTTCTCTTTACTTCATTTTTCACTTGCCAGGTAGAGTTTTTTATTTACTCACGTTGTTCTTTCTTTGTTCACTTAGCTAGTCCTAACAGAGTAAGAAGTCTTATTTATCAAAACTAGGGGTGATTCAAGGGGCAAACAATTTTATCATGGATAATGAATTGATCAGCAACCCAGAAATATATGGACACTTACCAATTTTAAATTGGATGTGAGGACATAAGTCAGGGTAGTATAAGAGTCAATGATAGCACCACTTGGAAAAAATAAATTAAAAAATAAAGAAAAAAGTAAAATTAAACAAAACACATTAAAATAAACAAACAACAAAAAACCAAAACAAAATAAATAAAAAAACCAACATTAAAATAAATAAAAATAAGTGCTGAAAATGCAGAACTTACCATCCAGGTTATACTTTCATCAAGTACATTTTTATGAATATGTGACAGAAGTTCAAGATATTAGTATCATACTAAACTTTTAGTCTTACCCAAAGCATGTACTCATTAGGAAATGATGAAACAGCTGACGAAAAATTTGCAGGTGCCTTATAGTTTTGGATGGAATCTGTAAATACTGCACAGAGCTGAGGTGAAGGCACTCAACCATTTCACAGTTGACACTCCTAGAAACGTTGCTGTCATGTTAAGGGAATACCAAAATAACTTGGAAAAGGTCAGATGTTTACAGGTGCAAGACACAGAAAAAGAAAGAACAGAAAAAAGAACAAACCCACCAGTCAACTGACCAATTAGTCATGTCAAGACCCGAAAGATTTAAACAAGCAGATTAGAATTGAGACATTTCTTCCTCTACAAGGGAAAACCTTGTGGGAAGGACAGCTGAAGAACTGTACCTGATGCATTAATAGAGTTCTGGCAGCTTCCTTTAGATGAACAATGTGTTTGTGCACGTTCGAAATTCCCTTTGGGAGAGTGTTTCTTCAGTTTACCATTTAGGTTCTACTGTTTTCAGACTGAAAATTTGCAAGAAAGTGCATTTTTGATGGATGAAAGGGTACAAAAATCTACAAAATTAACTTTGTGATTAGGAAAGGAAAACTGAAAAGCACAACTAGAGACTGTGATCAGAAGGACAGAACTCTTGGTCTACAGCAAAATCCATATAAATACTATATTATGTTCAAAAGAAAAAGGCACTTTGAAAAAAGTTAACCTTGCACAGTATGGCTGACACTTTCACCAACAGGAATAGCAGAACAAAGAATTTAGCTAAGTTAGATGCCCACATCAGTTACCTGCTAGTAGTACAAGAATGTCCTAATGGTTGCAAAGGTTACTGAATACTCTGAAAGCATTTAACTGAATTGTCCCAAAAACACAATGACTGTTTTCCTGGGCATGACATCCTGGTGAACATGAGAGGGAAGAAAGTAAAAAAGAATGAGACACTAATTCACGAGTGAAGACGTAACCGGAACAGCAGAGCTTTGTTGTCACAGGACTGAAAAACTGGTGTGGAACAGTCACTTGTTTAGGAAAGAATGGATTAATAATATGAAGAGAGGTGTCCCTCAGGGATCGGTGTTGGGACCTGTCTTGTTCAACATCTTTGTCGGTTACATGGACAATGGAATTGAGTGCGCCCTCAGCAAGTTTGATGACGACATCAAGCTGTGTGGCTCGGTTGATACGCTGGAGGGAAGGGATGCCATCCAGAGGGACCTTGACACGCTTGTGAGGTGGGCCAATACCAACCTTATGAAGTTTAACCAAGTCAATGGCAAGGTCCTACACCTGGGTCGGCACAACCCCAGGCACAGCTACAGGCTGGGCAGAGAAGAGGTTCAGAGCGGCCCTGCAGAGAAGGACTTGGGGGTGGTGATCGACGAGAAACTCAACATGAGCAGGCAGTGTGCGCTTGCAGCCCAGAAAGCCAACCATATCCTGGGCTGCATCAAAAGAAATGCGATCCACAGGTCAAAGGAGGTGATCCTGCCCCTCTACTCTGCTCTCGTGAGACCCCACTTGGACTTTTGTGTACAGTTCTGATGTCCTCAACATAAGAAGGACATGGAGCTGTTGGAGCAAGTTCAGAGCAGGGCCACAAGGGTGATAAGGGGGATGAAGCACCTCCCATATGAAGACAGGCTGAGAAAGTTAGGGCTGTTCAGCCTGGAGAAGAGAAGGCCTGGTGGAGTATAGAAGGCACAACAGTTCACAAAATACACAAGTAAAACATGCATTTCTGGCATTTATGTGCCAAGAGAAATAAACAGAGTCAATATTCTTCAACAGCAAATATGACAGCAAGAACATAGTTTATGGGAAATCAGTTTTAAGACTGACCCAGAAGAATTGTTGCAATTGCCAGGGAGAGGATGGTCTTACAGAATAATAGGTTTTTCTCCAACAATAAACAAAGCTTTGCAAACTGATTTCAAACTGGAGTAATATGGAAGTTGCACATTCTCTGCTGGCCATATAGGACTAGATTACACAGGCTCATGCACTAGCATAGTTGTAAAGGTTGGGCAGAAACCTTTGGAAACAATCTGGTCCAGCCCCCTGCTGGAAGCAGAACCAACTTCAAAGACAGATCCATCATGAAAGTTAGTTCAGGCTGTTCAGGGCTTGTCCAACGAGATCTGAAAATCTCCCAGGATGGAGATTTCGGTCTCTCTGGACAACCTGCTCCAGCGTTTGACCGCCCTCACTCAGAGTTGAGAAGCTTTATTTATGATCACACAGAATTTACTTTGCTGTAGCTCGGGTACACGCACAAGTCTTTCTCCATCTTCTGTATAACCATCCCTTAGGTAGCACAAGTGACTCTTTAGCTTTCTCTTGTTCAGGCTGATAAAGGCCAGCTCTCTCAGTTGCTTCTCTGTATCATATAAATCCAGCCTCTTAAACCTCTGATTGGTCTCAGCTGGAACCTCCCTGTTGTACTGCAAAACCCAAGGCTGGGCACAGTCATCTGCAGCACCCATCCTCTACTCTCACACAGCAAAGAGGCTCTGCTACAGGACAAAGAACCTGAAACACAGAAAAAGCTAAGTCCTTGTCTCATCTTATCAAACTTGACTGCAAGTCCTCTAGAGATGAACTTGTTTCCTACCCCATAGTCACTGTTAGGCTACAAGGTGAGAAATGACTCCCAGGCCTACTATAGTTCCCCCGAGGGGAATTACAGCTGAAGTAGCAACATCACAAATATTAATCAATTAAAAAAAATATATTTTTATCTGGTGAAGGAAATCGATACGAACTTTAATCACTTTATTGTCCCATATGTTTCTCTAAACTAGTGTAGGAGAAGCCATCTCAGGCAAACTGCTGATTCTATTTTTCTCCTCTTTTTCATGTTCAGAAAAGTAAAAATAACACAAAATAAAAATAGCCTCTCTCGTGTACTGCCTCAAACAACCCTCAGACAAAACAGTGCAGAAAACATCTTAGCAAATTCCCAGGTCAGCACAAAGCAAGCAAGACAAGTTCCACATGCAAAGTTTCTCCCACTGCAGGTGTGTCAAGAGGCAATGAGCCTTCAGTTGCCAAAGGACTGAATTTATAGTAAGCTTTATACATACATGATTGAAGTATTAAAGTTCACAGTGACTGACTAAAGGAAAACCAACTTAATCTCTATTTTTAGACTCTGTCTCATGGGTTCTGTCTATAGTCTTCCATCTACATTTTGAATTCTTTTACCTCTAAAATGCACGATTTTTGGCAGAGACACAAGGCAAGGTGAAAACATTTCTAAACATTAGCTGTTCGTGCATCTTCATAAGTCATGATACATGTAAGCATTCTTAATACTGCACAAAACATGGACAAAAGCTATTTGCAGTCCCTTTGTAAATGAAAAAAATTCTAGAAAAGCCATAGGGATTTGGAACTTGCATGGTCTGAAAAACCCACAATCAAAGACATGATCAGCTGTTTGTTTTCTAAAATAGTTTCAAGCTGGAGCATTTAGAACAGTAGTGTTTTGTAGTGGAACAGAAAATTAATTACATTCTTTGTGTTCTCCTTTTAGGTCAGACTGTACTTGTATTTCAGTTTATGTTCATATTTTCTAGGGAAGGTATTCCTCCTCCACTCTCATTACTTCAGGGCCAGCACAGGCCAGTTCCATAACTTAAAAACTTTTTGTATCGAAGCAGGGCAAATATACCTCCAACCTAGTACCCCCTCTCCACTAGTAGCCAGAAGTAATTTGTGGAGGAGACTAGAAAAGTGATATTTTCTTGAAGATACCCTTGATGTTTTCAGCCTGGGCTTTCTGAGCCAGAGCTAAACTTCCCACATCCTTGCCTTGTTGGATTTCTCTGCCATGAATTTATAAAATCGGAGTTTTTTTGAACTCTTCTGAGCTTTTCCCAAAATCAGTATCATTTACAAGTTGCCAATGTGCACTGCAATAGGTACATCCCTGGTACATTCTGAATCAGCCACATGATAATTTCACTCCTTATATTTTAATTATTAGAAACAATGAACGTCTCTACATCCCTTCATGCCATTCACTTTCATAACCTCCTATCTCATCTCCCACCTTCCCCCCATTAGTAATTTTTTTTCCAAGGCTGATGAGCCCTGATCTGCTTAAACATGTCCTTGTACTAAACCCCTTCCATACCTTTGGTCATGCATGCTGCCTTTGTCTGTACCCTTTCCAGCTTTGTATTGCCCTTTATGAGACACCAGAAAGAGCATATAGGATTCAAGATAAAGGCAGTAGATTCCTACAGTTATATGATACTTGCTTTTGTTTTCTTTTCCTTTCCTAATAATTCTTAACGTATTTATTTTTTTTTTTTTGGATAGCTACTCAGCACTGAGGTGACATTTTCAGAGCACAACCTATTATAATTTACAGAGCTCGTTCTTGAGTGATAAAACCAAGAATACACTCCATTGCAGATGTAATGGGAGGACTGTTTTTAACATGCACATTACATTTATGAGTACTGACATTTTATCATCCATTCCTTCTACATTCTTCTTCCATTCTTCAGTGTTGGCCTTCTGCCCATCCCTAAGGGTAACTGCTCCCTCCTCTACTGTCCCCTTTTGCCAGGATTGTGGTAGCAACAATGAGGATGAGATTTAGATTTAAGAAGGTCACTGAAAAAAACCCCATTGGTTATAACTTTTATGTATAAAGCCTGGAAAGTACTTTAGTTTTTCTAGTAATATGAGCTATTTTTCACCATTTGCAATTATGAATTGAAGGGTTGGTTTGTTTTTTAAAAAAAGTATTTTTTTATTTGTATTGAAGGGCAAAATAAATTTCTGAAAAGACAGATAAACAGGGTAACAGAGACACCCTTAGTTATAACTACAGCAATAGCATTTCATAGGCTTTGCCTTTGAGGAGTCAGTTACATGTGAACTGTTTTCTACTCTTGTAGAATACTTTAATCAATATTTAAGTAACTAAGTGCTTTAAAGATCACTTGATACATAAGTTGAACTTTGTATAAGATAGTCCTCTCTGCCTGCCACTCCTGTTAGCCCTACTTTGCACCTCCTCCTTCTCTAACAATTTCTCCTGTCATGCTTTGATAATCTCTCCCATTTAGAACTTTTTCTAAGTGTTGCCATTTCAGTTCTTTGAATATCATGTGCAATGTAAAGAATCAAACAGTTTCTCATTCCACAGGAGGCATTAAGATGGTTTCAGTGTTCCCCTGGAGAAGACCCTGCAGGTCTTCTTTTCAGCCTTTGCACTCTGATGCTAGATGATACTGCCCAGGTTTAGGGATACCTAAGACACATTGATACAACTTTTTGTATCCCGTCATAGGTACACAATTTCTGATGACATAACAAACCACAAAACAACCCTACACAAAACAAACCATCTCTCTGTGTTGAGGCTATATATGCAATACAAAAGTGTTTCAGGCCTGTTGTTAACGATCTCCATTTATTTTCTGAGGTATGATTTCCCCTTAGAAAAGATCTGTAAACTCCACTTAGCTGTAAACCTACAGACCTAACAGTCTACCCACTTTACAAATTGTTATGATTCACATGATTGATTTGTTCTCCTTGCCCTGTAATTGAAAACTTCTCTTGTAACACACAGCCTATCATACAACTGTCTTTGTATGGGGAGATACCCTAAGCCCTTCCCCATGCTCCACATGAATATGGAAACACAGCTTCATTTAGTCTTTCCACTCATATAAAACACTGATTATCTACTGGTAGTGTAGACTCTCTGTAAGGCTTTCTGCGGCTTACACAGGGTAAACTATCTTTTTGACAATTTTTTATGCCTTTAACCAGTTATTTTTCAAGGTTTTATTGGAATGTAATAATATTTTTATAGTTAACTGCATAGATTTTTCTAGTTTCCTTTCTTGGACCTTCTGAATATTGATTTCCTAGGTAATAATTTCTTTAAGCCTTTTATTTAACAACACCTTTTATTTCCCCACTAAAATCTGGTTTGATACGCTAGTCTGGGTTTTTACTGAGCCTCTAATTTGACATTTTAAAATCAAAATTATCCCCATTACATCTGAATGTACTTTACCCTTGTGAATGGTCCTTTCAATTTCCTTTTGATGAACTTCTAATTTTAACATAAGTCTTCTTTTTAAGTTAAGCACTAATATAATGAGTTCTGCTGTTATTGTCAGAATATTGAATCTAATTACATTAGAGTGACCTAAGGAGCTGGAGAGCAGCTCTTTGACAGTAACATTTTGAACTGTATCCTGTGTACTCTTCCCAATCAAATAAATTTCTTCTTTTCTCATTATTCCCTAAGTAGCTGTTACATGGGACACTCATTTTTGGGGTTTAAAAATGTAAGTTTGGAATCACATTTAACCTATCTTCAATGGTAATAATGGAATTTTTCCATTGTAACTGTATTTTTAAAGTGTCATGTCCTGTGGCATACTTCAATGGAATACATTTCTTAGATTCCCATACCAAATTCTTACATCTGTTGCTGAATACTAAGCATAAAAAATAACCATGAGTTACCATTTAAAATTGTTCTTTGGTATGGAACATTACCCTCAAATTGGATGGAATGTCAAAAAAGCATAATGAAATAGTAGCAATATGTTAAACTTAAAAAAAACCCCAAGCCCTATAGATTGAGACTCATGGCATGAGAAAAATGTCTGTAAAAAATCATCTGAGAGCCTGACTCCTATTTGTCACAATGCACACGGAAAGGGAAGTTTTGATATACTAATTGCATTATTTAGTAAAAATTATTTTATCTATCAAGGAGGTTAATGTTAGTAACTTAAAGTACTTTTCATGAAAAGCCTCATGACATAACTTGCCTTACAGACAAGGAAAGGTACAGAGTACTGGAAGTTATACGAACACTTTTAAAGCGTGGCAAACTAGAATTGAATTTTGTTTCAAGTATTATTTGCATACTTCAAGAACACAAAATCTCAAAAACTGTTACAGAAAGGCAAAAATATTTCCTCTTTGTGGTAATGCTCTCATTGTCCTTCAAATTTTTGTTTCAACAGTTTTATATAGGGTGGTAAATGAAAGGTTAGTTTCACCCATCAGTGGGACTGAACAATATTCCTAGGGATAGGGGAAATAGAGGTTCAAACCTCCATTCTTCCAAAGTTTCAGCACTGACATTCCGAGGCAAGTCATTTCCACCTGCTATTACACAAGGGTTAAGAAACTGATGCCAGTCATTTGTAGTTAAACCTCTTTTGCAGATAAAAGCAGTAAATGTACATCCCTCATTCTGGGATATGGTTCAGTCATTCTGGGGAAAAATTACCCCAACAGCAGCTCCTCATTCTCTCAAAGGCTTGTGAATTTAAGCCAGGGTTTTTACTGAATGTATAAAAAGCCAAGCCTTGCTATTTGAACACATGTATTCCTTCCTTGAAAAGTCTAAGACCTTTTTTACTTTTGCTTGATTTGATTCACTTGCTGACCAAACTAAAAATACACTAAAAAAACCAAACCAAAACAAAAGATATTATTTATATCCCCAAACCCTTTTATCATAGCAAAGACCAGAGATTCGGCTGTAAATGACGTGATGGATTTATATAACCTTAGAAGCCTATTCTGTCAGTGCTCACCTGGTATACCCATGACGGATGCCTTTAAGGAACAAAGCATTTTTCTCCATTAAAGTCCTAAAAGCCACAGACTCATATGTTTATGTGACCCCACAGGAAGGAAGAAGGCAAAAATAAACAAATAGCATTTTAGTTTAATAAGAAATTTAAGATGTTCAGTTTAATTAAAAGATTAAAAAAAGCTGTGTCTGCAATCTTACGTGCAAGCTTTCAGAAAAAAAAATAAATGGCAGCCAAAAACTACATAAAACATAATACAAAGGATAACAAATCTCAATCTAGGTCAGAGAACCCTTACATGTAATGAAAACGCATACTCCTGTGTCATCTCTCACTATGTCTCTGCACACTTACTGAGAAGGTAAAATAGTCTAAGTTCATTCAAAATAAATAAATAGATCATATGGCATAAATGCTCTTGAGAGGTAAAGCATTCGATAACATCATTGAAGAGTCAACTGATCACTGTAGAACAGATCAAGTTACAAAAAAGTAAGTTTTTTTCTAATAAAAAGTTCTTTACCCTAACAAAGACTGAAAAATAGAGGAAATCTTTTTGAAGATACCTGCTTTTCATCACACCTTTTTCTTGCAAAAGATACGTGTACTACACAAAAAATAAGAATGCTTATTTTATAAGCATAGAAGGATGATTCAAATTTAAACAGCCATTGCTCTTTTACAAGGGATATGAATGTGAGAAATGTAAAACCAGATAGAAAACAAATCTCTTAAAGGATGGTCTTAAGTTTCAAATACCCTAAAATAAAATAAAAAACCCAAACAAAAAAACACAAACAAAACAAAACAAAAAAACCAACCAAACAAACAAACAAAAAAGAAAAAAAACCAAAACAAAATAAAACAACAAACCCTAAGGCAAATAGTTCAGTTTCGACTTGTAACAGGAATAAAAGAGGGACAGAAAAGATCATGGAGCAAAATGTGCCAAAATATAAAAATAAAAGACCAGTAGCTCAGTAGCTCTTCCAGCTGAAAAACTAGAGAACACGCAATGAAACAGGCAGGTGGAGAAAGAAATATCTTCACACACTGAAGAGTTAAGATACAAAGCTCTTTTTGACAGAATGCTGCAGATTCTAAATAGAAATTCATCAAAAAACACTTTTAAAAATTCATGGATGAAAAATATGTCAAGAACTATTAAATACAATGACATTATCTCCTGTTTGGGAAGTCCTTGAACTGCAAATATCTCAGAAACAGAGAGCATTCCTAGGACATCTTAATATATGCTTTTCTTATTCTTTACCTTCTCTAAACATCTTGACCTTGATATAGAGCTAAATGAACTCCAGTTCATTTAGTCTGACCTACAAGAGATTTTTATGTTCTGTATTGTCATTTATACACCAAACTAGAACTGTATTTATATGCCTGTAAACCCTCACAAACTCTCCAAAGAGGGTAATAATTCTTACTGCAGGTAAACAGCTATGTAGCCTAAAAAATTTAATACTCGACAGGAAAAGTTTGGAAACAACTATAACCTACTTCAGGGTGAAGATATACATGTTTATCATATTTTACAATCTGCATGGTGTCAATACCATGCAAGACTACACACACATGTTACAATTTAAAGTATATAACATATACACAGTACTATGCATGATATTGGTATCTTTGCTAACATGACATAGGTTGACATGAAACTGGAATATAATAGGGAGAGGGCCTTACTATGTCTGGAGGCATTTTCTATCAGCGACCAAGCAGGCAGCAGAAATAAAGAATCCTCTCACCTTCTTAGAGCTGCTGAAATGAAATGTTTAGTTGACTACTAAGTCACAGCCCAACAAACAAATAAATTTAACACAGTCTCCCACAGAAGTAGGTCACCTTATTTTCAAAGAAGTCATGTAAATAAAAAGAGAAACCACCTAAGATACAGATAGACACCCTTGCAAGCTGAATAAGATTAGAGGCTGAAAGACTGCAGATAATTTAGCCTCTCTTTATCAGATAATGAAAATATTTTGTGTAGTTTAAAATTAGATTGCTCTTGCTTGCTTTTAAAAAGAGTTTATGTATTGCATAGTATTCAAGAACAAATTGTGCTGTGATTATTGATCTTATTTCTTTATCTACTGCTAGTAAAGAATGTCTTTGTTTAAGACTTCTCACCCATGTTGCAAGCAGAGTATGCCAGCATAGAAAGAGACAGTTCCTTCATCACTGCCTCAGAGAGCTAATTCTCAGAAAGCATTCTGCAGTGTTTGCTGCATGTTAGGGAAGCTCATTAAACACAGTAGAACAATCCCTGCCAAAATATTCCAATTTTATAATTGCATATTGCTTACAAAATCCCACTGTTTTTGTAAACAATAATTTGCTAAATATGAATCTTAATTTAATCTTTACCAAAGGAGAAGATTGCATACTGTAACCTGATGTGATTCTATGAGTCTCTGTTTCTTGGATTCAAGCTTTCACCTGTCTACCCTCTATCTAACCATAGATTAATCTTTTTTTTGTGGCTTTTCCACTCCAAGGAGAGGCAGACCAAGCCTTTCATGGGTTTTAATCTTAAAAAAATATAGATCGACTTCCTGTTACACAAACCTACTGTGAGGTTTGAAGTGTTACCACCACCAAACCACTCTCACAATTAAAGAAGTCTGAATGACAAAATGATGAAATAATATTGCAAGAAAATATTAGAGGAATCAGAATTTGCAGCCAGTAATCCAATAATCCTTGTTGGATTAGAATCTCAGTTGGTTTTTGTCCAGCAGTTCACACAGGAATATGCAGGCTAAAATAATAAATCAATAAAATTAAAGCACTAAAATCCATCTTAAAATAGTGAGCACAGAAAGGAATGGTTATTCACAGGGATTTACTTAAATCCATTCAGAAGAGATTCAGGGGTCAATTACCAGAAAGTATCATCGAAGTGACTGACGGTGCTAAAAACACAAATACAGCATTATGGATTGTTAGGAAAGGACAAGAAAACAGAAGGGCACCTTTGTGCCTTTACATACTGCACTCCTGAATATTGTACACAGTGTTGATTTTTCCAGTTTTCAAATATAAAGAAACAAAAAACTTTCAGAGGAAAGGACAGCAAGGATGGTCAGCCATACAGAGTTGATTTCTGTGTAACAAGTTCATACCGGAAAAGAGATATCTACAGAGAAGTGGACCAAAACCATAGTACACTCCATGAAAATACCAAGTAGCAAGTTTAAAACAAAGGAAAGGAAGTAATTTTCCTACCTACCACATAACTGTGGCATTCATAGCCAGGGGATGGTGGGAGGTACAAAACTCTCCACTTAAAAAAAAATAGAAAATAAATAAAAAATTCATAATTGGAGAAAACTTACTGCTCAAGAAGTTCTTAAATATCTGCTTGCTTGAGCCTAAGAAGTCATTCCAAGGAAGGATCCCATTAAGTTTACACTCAATTCCTCTTACGTGTAAAAATTTAATTGAATACTTAGGCTGATACAACACAACTGTTATGTTTTCATTACATTATTTTATCACCATTTTCCTTGAAAATGTTTTTTATCTTTATCTTCATTGCCACATCAGGATATTTATTCTGAAAATTTGGCTGATGTCCTTAATATATTCTCTTTCGTCTAAACAGATTTTCCTGATTTAAAAAGCAAGAACCTCTGAAAACCACAGGAGCACAGATCAATATTTCTCAAATTCTGTTCTGACCTTCACTCCACTCTCTGCACGTCCTCCTTTTCTACTTAACACTTTTGTCTGACAACTCTACTTTTCTTGAAAATCATTGAGCCACAAAATCTAAGTGACAGCTATCCTCCAGTAGAAGATTAACTGTTTAAAAATTATTCTTTATTAAGTCCCTCCATGTCACACTAGAATGAGATGCTTGGATTAACATTGCAAAATTTAGAAATATGATTATTGTATTATCCTTTAATGATTTTCATTTTACAGCTAACTTTTTTAATAAGAAAACCATTTCTCCATTTTATGCTCACACTGTGCCTACAGACTTAGAACTACACATCTAACTACTGTGGAACAAAAATAGCATAAAAAAGAGTCTGCTCAGAAAGAGAAATTACCATATTCATGACTTTCTAGATAAACTTTTCAGAAAGCAGTAGAAGATAGAACTTGAACCAGAAAAAAGTTATTGTCAAGTTTCCTGATTAAACAGAAAGCTCCACAAAATAGCTGAATTTGTTAAAAAAATATGAAGGCCTGTGTGTTTAAAAATAATTAAATAAAATTACAGATCCAATAGGTCTAAAGTGCACAAATAACAATGTTAGATAATAGATGCATTTTCTACGTGCAAATTCAGTTCATTAAAGCCAATAAGCGATAAAAGATAAATATGTATATTAGAAAAGCAAAGTAGATAATGAAAAGCAATTTTCCAAAGACATAAACCTAATCATTAAAAAGATTAAGCATAAGTTTGATGAAGTAATAGGGTGCAAAGCAAGCAATTAAGGAATACAGACTACTTGGGGTTTTGTAAAGCAAGCAACTGAGGAATAGACTACTTGGGTTTCTGAAGCACTAACTCATTGCCCTCCTTTATGTTTCCCTCCCAAAGCGCCTCTACTGTGAGAAACAAAGAAAAAAAGTATCCTGGATCTGTATCACAGAATGCTGAGAAATTAAAATTTATTTTATTGTTTAAACATCTATTTAGAGTCTGAGTCACTTGGTTTCTGTACAGTGACTTAACTGCCAGAACATCTTTGTGTATTCAGATCACATTTTCTAAAATAGATTGGTCAACACCTTTCGGAAAACCAGTAGAGTGAGAAAGCTTGTCCTTTTTAGTCTAAAATCTTTTTCATAATGAAAAGAATCCAAAAAGTAAAATCACAAAATAATCCCCTAATAAGGATTACAGCAGAGACTTTAAAACCTATTGTCAAAATTAACTTTATTTTGACAGCATGTTTCACCATCTAAATCTCCAGCTTGGTTTAGCTAACCACAGGCAACAAAGAGACTGAAGAGAAAATTTGTTCTCTTTGGACTATAAGCACTGTTACCTGCTGAAAACAAAACCCCGGGTGACAAAAAGAGTCTGCACCAGAGCACTGTTTGTGTGGCACAGGTTGGTTGGGTGGATTTATTCCTGCCAGGTTGGCAACTCACTGGTCTTTCTTAACATCTTAAAAACTAAAACATGTTAGTATTAGGCTTATTTTCCTTACGTTTATTAAGTTTCTTGAACAATCTTTATTCAAAGTTTATGTCTGCAGTATGACAACTGAAAGAGGGGGTATTTAGACATTTAAAAAGGAACAGCACTTTTGAACAAAGACTCTTATGCCTTCCCTCAGAATTTAATGGACCATGACTGACTTGCTTGACAGGGAAAGAAAAAAAGAATATGATCATCCATACAGACCAAGATCAACTGAAAAAGGATCAGATAGGCAACTACAAAATAAAGACTTTCTGGAGGACCTGTGTTTACCCATAAATCCTTATGCCGCAGTTTGATGTATATGGGCAACAGATCCTCATTACTTCGCTACAAAAGCAGCAGCAAACATTGCTTTATTTATTCATTCTACACTAGACCCACACTTTTTGCCATTAACATCAACATAGAATGAACAGGAAAGTGAACTGCAATTACATTAGTGTCTCAATTTTTGCATTGTAGAAAAGGTGAAACTGGTAAACCACCTCTTTAAAGGGTGACAGTCATCTTAGAGAATGACTTAATTCACTGAACAAGGTTACTAGTTTAACAACTAAAGGTGATATTCTCTCACTGAATTTATGTATGACTACCATACATTTTCTATTTATTTTTTATCTATCACATTACACTGCCACCATACTTGCAGACACATAATATAAACCTACGGAGTGAATCAAGTTTTATAAATATCTTCTTCCAAGCCAGGATTCTATGTGAAAACTGAAACATTTAAACAACATGAAAATTTGATTTTTGCAGAAGCTTTACATCAGAATCTATTTCCTAAAAAACATAATTCCCTCAGATTTTCAGCATATATGATTACATACATTCTAGGGACATTTCATGCAATGATGTAATCATAGAATGGCTACATTTGGAAAGGACCTTAAGATCATCTAG
>NW_009945464.1:0-1236 GCF_000696875.1 Nestor notabilis
CTGTTCAAATCACAGGCAGGGTGCCAGCACCGGGCATTCAGATCATCCAGGGTTATTGTGGGACTGTAGAGCTAAAGGACCAAGTTTCAAGCTGAGAGTTCTGCAAATCCCTTGTTCTGTCTGGGAAGGGTGACTCAGTAAGTCACAAAGTCTGGCAGGCGGGGGGTTGGGGGAGGAGGCCGACACAAAAAAAACCGTGTTCCTGTAAATCACACTCTTTTCCCTAGCAGGAGTTTTGGGTGTGCTGCAGCTCCTAGTGCTGAGCTGCTGCTACAGACCAGCGCTTCCTGCTTGCAGGAGTATGGATGCAGCTAAGAGCCTGGGGGCTGCCTCAGAGCTGGGGGACAGGGACTCCCATCCAGCAAAAGGGTCCCCAGTTTATCCCCCCATCACACTCACCCAGCATCGAGCAGGGAAGAGCCAGTGCTCTGCCGTGCTTGGTGTCAGAGAGTCACTGTGAGGATGCAGCATCCCATTTGGGCTGGAAAAGGGGCTGGTATCTTCCGGGAATAACAGTGTGAGAGATCACCCTGTACCCACCGCAGTGCTTTAGCCCAGCTTCCCCAGGACATACCCATGGATTGCACAAGGTTGGGTTTGAAGGAAAAATAATTAATTTTATTTGATTTTTAGGGTACATCTTCCCCCAGGGTTGGTAACAGCCCTGATGCTGGTACACACTGATGGTGCTCAGGGGCCTCCCGCTCTCTCAAGCTGCAGTAAGAAGGTTCTTCCTCCTCCTTTCAGTCTATCCTTTTGAAGATGTTGTGTCCCACCCTGTGGAGAAGCAGAAGGCCATTGGTGCCTGGCTGGTGAAGGGGCAGGGGTCCCAGCGGGGCTGGGTGTCCCTTGGCTTACCTGGTGGCTCTCCAGTCGTTGTGTTGGGAATCAACCTTCTCCCGCAGAAAACCCCGTGCCTTCCTGTCCTCACCAAAGCACTGGCCCACAAAGACAGCGGTGGAATCTGGGGATAAGCAGGGGCTGTTAGCAACCCAGTGGGGCCTCTGTGAAGCTGCTTATGGGGCTTCACAGGCACCAGTGGGTTTAATACTCATGGAACAAGGGTGGGTCCCCATGTTTGCAGGAAAATATTCTGGCAGTGATGCTGTCAGAGCAACTCTTGATGTCACCCAGCCAAAACACTGTTTTAGGAAGGGTTCTGCTGCCTGCAGGCATCATCCAGAGAAGGGACAGCTCAGGGAAGGACAGAAGGCATAGGGATGGGCACTGGGACCT
>NW_009945465.1:0-258 GCF_000696875.1 Nestor notabilis
GATGGCCTCGTCGTCGGGCAACGACGACGACCTCACCATCCCCAGGGCTGCCATCAACAAGATGATCAAAGAAACGCTCCCCAACGTCCGCGTGGCCAACGACGCCCGCGAGCTGGTGGTGAACTGCTGCACGGAATTCATCCACCTCATCTCCTCCGAGGCCAACGAGATCTGCAACAAATCCGAGAAGAAAACCATCTCCCCGGAGCATGTCATACAAGGTAGGCGCTGTGCCGGCTGCGGGCTGCGAGCCGCTCC
>NW_009945465.1:329-2747 GCF_000696875.1 Nestor notabilis
GCTGTGCGGGCTGCGGGCCGGGAGCCGCTCCTGCCCGTCCCCGGGCGGCTCCTTCCGCTGCGTTTTGTTTCTCACCTCTGTACAACACAAAAGGCGAGGGGGTCTCGTAAGGGTCTGGAGGGAGAGCGTGTCTTGTCAGTCGCGTTGCAAGGGGACGTTGTCTTTGTGTGGTGAGAGCGGCTGGGGGGCGTGGCCAGGACAAGCCCCCGTCTTGTGCTCCGGAGAAGTCTGTGATGCTCCGGGTGAAGTCACCAAACCCATTCGTCCTTTTTGTACCTGTGAAACGAGGTCAGCTTCAGAACGAGTGGTGCCGCACAGTTCTTTCACAGCGTGTTTTAAGATCCCGAATGTGTTAAATGTCTTTCTAATTGGAGTCTGACAAAAGATGCGTGGATGAGTTTGTGGGGCCCAGCCTTTAATCCAGAGTCGTCCTGTCTGGATCCTATAAAAAGCAAAAGATTTCTCTGGGGCTATCCATGGAGTACTAAGTATTTGTATCTGTTGTGGAAAGCCTTTAAACGTGCCCGATGCTGTCACATCTTCTGCCGTTGACTTCTTCCCCTTGCTTCAGTAAAAGGCGAGGTCTCGCTGTGTCTCATTTGCTGTTCTTTTAATTCTGCTACAAACAGAGACTTTCCTTGTCTCAGCCTTAAGTCTGCAGCAGACATGTTTTGTCAGGAATCATTCACGTTGCTGCTGAAGCAAAAGGTTGTTGATACCACTGTCTGCTGCAAACAAATTTGTAGCAGTAATACTGGAAAGCACTGTGCTGTCTAGTAGAGATATTAAGAGCAGTGTTTGCAGTACAGCTGTTTTCAGGACTGTGATGGTATCAAGTTAGCTAAAAAAAGTGCATTTTTTGGTAATGATTATCTGCTAGAACCAACCAAACAAAATGATTCCTTTAGATTGTATCAACTTGCTCACCAGAAGAGTTTCAAGTACTTGATTGGATTATGAACAGCAAAAGAAAACACGTGGTGTGTATGAGCTTTAATATTAAATAAATACATGTAAATCTAGAAGCTCAGCAGCCCAACTGCATCACAGAAGCTCAGGATGTAAAGACTATAACTCATGCTTGCATGTGGAAGCATAGTTTGGGGATGATGCTTCTTAATAGATGGATAGTTCCTTCAAGTGACCACCAAAACATCTGAGCTCAGTTCTTAACACAGGACCAGACGTGATCTGTTAAGGTTATGGACAGTCAGAGAATAGTTAGGGTTGCAATAATGAATAACAGTATTTTTTTCCCACTAGTGGTGGTCCTTGTTAAAGATTTCACCTATTTCTGCCCTAGGGTTAGTCTGGATGTTTTTGAAAACAAATCCAAACTAAAATGTATGTCTTTGCATGTTCACGTGTGTGTATATGCACGTGTGTGCATGTGTCATCAGCTGGTGGTCCCAAACCAAGTACATTACAGGGGTTTATGTCTTGGTGTTACCAGATTTTAGAGTTAGGAAAAATTAGTTCCAAATTAGATTGTATTTCATAGTCAAATATTGCTAAGGAAAACTTTGGAGGTGTATCCATTTTTGTAATCCTCCAGAGACAGAAGTTGTTGTTCTTGGATTTTCTGCTGTTCTTGTCTTTAGGGAGGTGTATGTGCCTATTGGCTTCTTGCAGATGCTGGCTAGTTGGCAGGTGATCGATCCCTCTGTGAGGTAGGAGGGATGAGATGGCTCATTCTGGAAACAGTGATAATATGTATACAGGTGTACTATTTCAGTATTTTCATCCACCTTCATACATTCTAGATACTTGCAGCTTTGGCTGCCTCTTAGTGTAGTTCTGGATAATGATGCCAACAAATTAAGTAATTGAAATATCTTTGTTGTGGTCATCCAGATATGTTCCTTTTGAATGCTTAAACCTGATCATTTAGAAGTAGGATGAGGCTAATGGCCTCACACCTGGTCCAGTCTAAACATAGAGTGCTGCCAAGAGGAATCCTTTTGTTACCCTCCTTAGAGCTGGATCTAGCAATTGCTGATACTTCTGACTTAAGAATCTAGGGAGGAAGCACAGTTTTCTGTCAGGTGAGTTTGCTGATCTGACTGTTCCTGTAAACAAGAAGTTAACTAGATTGAAAGCAAGGAGCAGGAAGGGTTTTTCACTGGGGAGGAGGAAGGGGAAAGAGGCACTGCAGTTGATGACACCCTACCATTGGACTGCATTAAAGGTGGTGTGAAACTGCACTTGGTCACTGTACTTAGGTGTTTGGCAGCAGTGGTGCTTAAGACACCCCTTCCTTTGGTGCACTGCTAAAATTATTTTGTGGCCATGTGCTGAGTTAGAGCTCTTTCCCCCTGCCACTGGGTTATGCTTCAGATAGATGAAGTCCCTGCTGTGTTTCATTTGTGGTAGCAGAAACTCTTGATTGGCACAGTGCTGTCAACAGCATAGGGAAAG
>NW_009945465.1:2778-5578 GCF_000696875.1 Nestor notabilis
CCATGAGAGATCTGATTTGGTAGATGTACTCAGACTTTGCCAAGCACTCACTGCTAGCAATAAAACACAAAGCAGCTTCCCTGGAGAGTACCGAAAAGCATCAAGGCTGTGTAATAGTCCTAAGTGGAGACAGTCTTCATGTTCATTGTTGAATCCCACCATCGGGAACCCAGCTGTGAATCTGAGGCTCTAATAAGCAAATGAATATCCTTCCATCCTGGAACAGAAAGTAGCCTCATTTGATAGTTATGTGAGCCCTGACAAAGCAGGCTTCTTATGAGAAATTAAACTTCCATTGAATTCTGAAAATGGCAAGATGTTAAATCGACATTTTAGTGGACTTGATTAATTTGATTACTTGGTCTACACAGAACTGTTGTGCAGTAAGGTAGGCTGTGGATTGATGGCAAATCCTGTAGCTTCTTTTCAGGAGCTATTAGGGTACTGGCAGTAGCTCTGCTAAAGTAGTAATGACTTGTCCCACATTTTAGTATTGTGCTGGTATAAAGGGGTTGATATTTATTCTATGCATGTGTTCTGTAAAGCCTCTGTGCTTTAAGAAGATAGCAAATATTGTAAGTCATTTCACAGCCAGCAGAATGTTGATGCACTAGACCTGTGGTGCATGTATGGCTCTTCGTAGCTTTATTATGAAGAACAATTGTGCAAATCTGGCTTGATTATGTCACATGTTTTCTTTTGGATTTTGTGTGCATGCTGTGTTCTGTACATAACTGTATAAGTTCTTTGCATTAATTTACTTTCTTTTAAGAGCCATTTAAAATTTCCTTAAGCACATCTTGCTGTTGGCTGCAGATTGGGCCGTCGTTTGTACTCTGATGCAGCAGACTGCCAACCCTAATCACTGTGAATGTTCTCCTCATGAACACCTATGTGTTTTTGCTATGATGGTTTGTCTTAGTGATGTTAGACTTGTAGAGTTCTTAACATTTTATACTTAGGTTAAAAAAGATATTACTTTAACCTACTGTATATACTGTTTACGTGTTAAAATTGCATGAGTTCTTAAATATTTATAGACTGCTTAGAAAACCAGTTCTGGACCATGAGATGTGGATTTACCTCCTGTCTGCTGAGGTTGGATTAATCAAGTTACTAAAGGTTTTTGGTAAATCTCTGTCCTGGGTTCATAGAAACCATGGGCTAATTGAACAGTGTGTGTAGGCTGAGTCTGAACTGGCATTTGCTGTCTCTGAAGTAATTTCATTATCTCTAAATCAGTCTGTCTTTTAACTTTGTTTTTTTCTTAAGAAATAGGTATTATGTAAATTCATTTGCCAAATGTTATTTGCTAGAGGAATGGTGGTCCTGCATGACTAGACAGCTGTACTGTAATGCCCTGTTGAAGACAGTGTATTAACTGTCTCCTTGACTACAAGTTGGAAGCTGAAAACTTACTGAGTGTCTTTGGGTTATTGTTTAATTGTATGATACAACGGCTTGCTGCTGTAATTATGGGTAAGAAAATGTTGCTTACAAAATGAAGGTTAGAATATAGTCAGGGTTAGTGTAGTCAAGAGCTTGTTTATAACAGTTGTTGACTGCTGTTGTGCAGTTTATTTTAGTACTGTTTCTTGAATAGCTTGTGACGTAAGGGTGAAGTAAAGTAAGATAAAGATTAAAACAACTATCATTCTGTAAAGAAAACTGATTTACATAAATACTGGAAATTAACAAGGTGATTTATTAAACTGAGACTTAAACCTATTTCTAGTATAATTGGTGTTTATGTTATATTTCTGGCATATTCTGTAATGAGTTCCACTTTGGGGTGTGTGTATGTTTGGAGGTATATCGTAGTAACTGAATCAGGAAACGGAGTGTGTGCTTTTTGTCACCCTTGGGTTTTTATAATCCTTCCTCTTACTTTTGCATTCTTCAGAAAGCCTGTTGTTGCAGGACATAACTGCATTTCAGATTTCTTTGGCAGATAAAAGTGCAATGTTTTAGTTTCTGAATATGTTTTCACTTAAAGATAAATAAAATGGTTTCTGTTGAGAAATAAAACATTAAAGAGCTCATAATTCTGTATAAGTTCAGATGGGTGAATGATGCATTTTTAGCTTCTTGGAACTTGAAATACAAATTCAGATGTTAAACAAAAGCTAAAATTCATAGGTCTAAGGTAATCTTATTTCCACCTTAATGAAGGATCTATGACCATTTTACATGCTTCACTTCTGGTCTGTTAGTGGTTGCTAATTTTCCTTCCTCTGAAGACTTCTAACAAAACTGGAAAGAGAGAATCCCTGAGAGACTAAAGGTTAACAATTCAGATAGGAAGGACGACTTAGCTGTATAAATTCTGCTTGATTCTGATATGTAGAAGATGGGAGAAAGATGTCTTTTGTAGAATAATGCCTATCTCTAGAAAAACGTATCTGAAATCCATGCATCCTCTGAAAGTGCAGGCTGCTTTGGTTATACTTGACTAACCTTAATTTTTCTAGCCTGAAAACATGCAACCTGAAATGGCATAAAAGAGACAGGGATCTTCTTATGTCAGATCTTCTTATGAACACAGATTTTTGTCACCAGGTGATAGAAAAGTGATAATTCGCTTTTTAAAAAACAAAGAAATCTCTTAAATAGACAAAAAGATACCTATGATCAAAAGCTTTGTAAAAGGTAAACAATGTGTTCTCTTTCTTTCTTTCTAGCACTAGAAAGTTTGGGGTTTGGCTCATATATCAGTGAAGTCAAAGAAGTCTTGCAAGAATGCAAAACAGTAGCACTAAAGAGAAGAAAGGCCAGTTCACGCTTGGAGAACCTCGGCATT
>NW_009945465.1:5609-6205 GCF_000696875.1 Nestor notabilis
CTTCTAAGGCAGCAACAGGAATTGTTTGCAAAAGTAAGTGAAGCAATAACTTGTACTGATGAGGCTGGAATAATTAATGCTGGAGATCTAGTGCCACAAAAACATGCGCAAAACCTAAGAAGTATCCCCTTCCTTGTCAATTGCTGAGGCATCTATGATGCTATTGACCTTGGCCTGTTTGTATTGGGGAAAGTCAGCAAATGAGATGTTGCTAGTTGTTACTTCTGTTATTTGACATACAGCAATTGGTATGCAAACAAATTTTATAAACTAGGTTTAAAAAGCATGGGGCTTTTTGCTGCTACTTAGGTATTTGCATTCTACTGGAGAGAATATGTCAAGAATTACTTGGCTGACGAAATTAAAGAGTGACAGCTGGTGTTCTAGGAAATTACCACTTTTGATGCATTAAAAAGTGAAAAGATCTTTTCTGGCCATTGGTGCACAAATGTTATTTCTTAGGCTTTGAAAGAAACATTTAATTGTTCAAAATTTCTAATTTGTCCTTTCTCATCTTCCTTTACTCTTGGCAAGACCCTAATTGAGTGAATTCATGCATAAATTTTTAAAGAGGCAATTCAGGCATAGGAAGAGCG
>NW_009945465.1:6236-8969 GCF_000696875.1 Nestor notabilis
ATACACATTCTCTGTCATCCCAGCCTTCTCCCCTCCCAGGTTTCCTCAATAGTTTGTGAACATCTCCAAGTTTCAATGCCTAAAAGGCAATTTTATTTATGTATGTTTCTACACCATCTTTCTATTATTCTCTTAGTTTAACAAGACCACCATTCTCTAAACTAAGTGATGTGAAAATTATCTTGGGTTTCTCTCTCCCCTTACCAAGGCATGAAACTTTTATTTTCTCAATTTCCTTGCTCAATTTCCTGTGCTGAAAATACTTGTTCCATTATGTGTTATGTCTGATCACTGTGTCCTTTTCCCCTCTTTGCTATACTCATATCTTTCTGAAACAATTGCTTGTTTTTCATATTACAGCATGCCGACTACTTAAATCTTAATTGCATGATGAATTTTAAGGCATTTAAAATTTCAGCATACCACACAGCTATTGTCTCTGTGCAGTGAACTACTTACGATAAATTTGTTTGTGCCTAACTTGTTTGACTGTACTAACATTAGAAAGACTAATATGCTGCTTCTGGATTAAAGGTGAGAGTTGCAAATAATAGTTTGATACCTTTTTTTTGCCTTTTAATTTGTTTGAATGACTGAACATTGTATAGCAAATAAAAAAGAAGCAAAAATAGTGTGTTAAGGGTAGTACTAGCTACTGAGTAAAAACATAAATGCTGAATCCATGGCCACCCTTAAGCAAGCTACGCTTTATCTAAGGAATGACCCCTTGAGGTATGTTCTTCTTAAATTATGATACTGTGCCTTAATGTCTAAATTGAGGCAATGCATCCAAGATTACATGAATGTTTTGTTTTGGGGTTTTTTTTAAATAATTCTTGGGAATTTGGAAGAATTTTTACTTAAGAATCAGAAATGTCAGCCTTGTTTTTCAGCAATACCAATTGTGTTATGCTTTTGGAGGTACTGTAATCGTTCTTAAAAACAGTTACACAAGTGCCTGTTTGTTTATTTGTGCCAATCTTGTTAGTCTGGAACGTGCCACTAATGCTGACTTCTTGCTGTAGCTTTAAAATACTTGCCTGTTAATATTGTGAACGTTTGATGCCTGTAGATTGGATGATTGTAAACATTTGAAGTTGGGGGAATGGCTTGTCCCTTTGTTCATGCAGGTCTGTAAGTTCCTGTGCAAGATGAGGCCCTTAAGAGATTTGGGGTTTTTATGAGGCTTCCTCACTAAAGTTCGTATGTGCAATAAATGAGTTAAGTTTGCCAGGTACTTATAAAGCTTCTTCACCGATACAACTGAATGGTTTGGGGTTTTTTTTACCTACCTTCCCATTTTTGAAATGGCTGATATAAATATGGCAGTGAGGGTAGGCACTGACAAAACGATCCATCCAGTGTGGAGTGCTGAGCCTTTGATTCCTGGTGCATGCATGTGTATCAGTCACCTCACTGAGTGTACAGTAAACTGAATTGTAGCAGGGTCAATAGGGAGCCCTACTGTTACATTGTGTGTGATAAATATTTATGCCTCTCCTATGTGTACAGATGCTGTTGTCTTCCTTTGTTGGAAACTTTACAATGTCTTAAATTGTTTTTCAACCCTTGTAACTTCACTGCCACTTGAGGTTTGAAATACTGGAAATTCTTCATTGAGAAGAGATTTCTACCTCTGTAAAAGTATTTTCTTTTAGTGCTAGAACAAACTGAGGAAATGTGACACTTAAAAGGCTAAGTAGATAAACTGGTTCTGATCATTTTCCAAAATATCATCTGTCAGCTTCTTAAAGTTCACAAAAATGTAAAATATGTTCAAGTTTGGAAAAAAAATATGAAAATTCAGTGAGTGCAGTGGGATTAGAAAAGAAATCATTGTAGTCTTTGTGATGACTTGTAAAAGTAGAAGACTAAAGATTTTTAATTTTAAGAACTTCACTCAAAATGGAACATTCACTCAAAATAGAATGTTCACTCAGACATTCACTTAGAAATTGAAGTTTTAACTTGAACATGCTTGACTAGTATACTGTTGAAATCAATAATAGTTGCTGAAAACCAAGTGAAAATCCTGCCTAGAAGAATGAGAGGTCATGTTGTTAGAGCTTCTTGTACCTTTCAGTAAAGGACCGTACCTTTCTGTAGCAAAGCCTTCCTCAGTCTGCATACCTGAATTTGAGAAGACCTTGCATTGCTCTGTTTTTCAAAGATTGCTTAGCAAAGGAAGATAATGGCTTTCTTTTATGTTTTTGTGATAATGTGTGCCTTTGTGGTGCAATTGGATGATTTCATAATTGCAAATTTTAGTATCTGTAATCAACGAAGTAGGGCTGTTCTCATCTCCAAAATGTGATTAAATCTTAAGATCCCTTGAAATCAAAGCTTAAAATTTCCATTGCTTTGCTTTACTTAATTTTTCCATTTGGAAGTGGCTCAGCCCATTCCTTACGATGGACCCTAAGTACACTAGCTCCTGCCTCATGTTTTTTGTAACTGTAAATCCTCCGGGTAGTGGTCTCTTCCGAGGAAGGGAGAAAAGAGCTAAACATCTTGGTACAAATACTAAACAAATAATAGCACTTCTACATGTGTTCTTACAAGTACAGTGGATAAAAATAATACAAAAGGGATCTGTAGGTGTGGATAAAACTGCTTTCTGAGGTAAGGTGCTCAAGAGATTCTTCACAAGCTATGTGTGGACTTAACAATTAAATTCATGTCTCTAGGCTAGACAACAGCAAGCAGAACTGGCGCAGCCGGAATGGCTACACA
>NW_009945465.1:9000-11295 GCF_000696875.1 Nestor notabilis
CAGGCACAGCTTGCTGCTGCCTCAGCCAGTGCATCCAATCAGGCAGGATCCTCTCAGGATGAAGATGATGAAGATGATATCTGAAATTCACCAGCTGAATTTGTCTTTGCTAAGAAATATTTTTTCCTGCACAATGAAAACAGTGAAATGAATGCTTACCTGTAAGTTTGTATGCATCATGGACTGGCAATTGGTATTCTAGGGGTGTCTGCTGTTGTGTGCTGTACATGTATAAACTGTCTCTTTTTGAACTCTTGAAGATTTAAGGTTCAGTATCATATCAACTTTGGATTTTTAATGGTGTATATGGAAATTTTAGATAGCAGTGCGTCATTTATTTGATCAATAAACAGTGTTACAATAAACGAGTTTATAAAATATAGTGAGATTTATACAAAAAGCTCTAAATCCACATTTGAATTTCTTCCCTTTTAACTAAACTATAAAATCTTAGCATTTTTAATTGTTTTGGGGGGGGAGTGGTACAGTAGCCAATAACCTGTTAATGGGAAAAAAAGCAGAGTTCAGCATAGTAAAGTCTGAATTCTTACTTTTTTTTTAAAATGAGGATGTATATGGCAATAAATATTATATATGCTCAAATACCACACTTGTTAAAATTTGAAAATGATACATTTTCACCAAGTTAGGAAAAGGTATGTTTAATAGGAGTTGTACAAATTCAGTCATTTTTTTGTATAGGGGTGGAAAAAAATAAACCCATGGTTTTATTATGACATCCTTTGACAGTCCTAACTGAATATTTCACTTCAAAGAGCGACTGGTTTGAAGAACTAACTCTTCTATTATTTCACTCCAGTTTAATGTTAACTGTTGTTGATGGTATTTTGTAGTCCAGAGCTATTCATATTGTTGAAATGTAAAGCTGGAACTTGGTGAAACAAAATTGTTTTAGTTCCACTGATGTAACCGGGAATGATTTAAATATTCAAGCCTAAGATGGCAAAAGCTGAAGCTAAGAGCATGCTTACTATAAAGGAGGGATTTTATTTAACCTTGATTAGTCATTGTTGTCAGCATAACGCTAACATTCTCCAGACTAGATTGTCACTGGATTACTAAAATACCTTGTTGAAAGATAACATCTTCTTCATTCAAATTGGTTCATAGGTAAGTCCAGGTTTTTGATCAACTGTTCCCTGAGAGTGATCAGCAATACATGGAACAGAAATGGTGTAGTAGTCCTTTTGATAGTTGATTTGAGACTTCTGTTGATTAATGGATGAGCAGCTGTTCTTTGTGTTGAAATAAAGCACAGTAGTGTCCATTGCTGAGTTTTAATGTGTTACTTGAAGTAATACTGGCATATCTTCTGGTACACTAATCTGAGCAGACTAGAAAAGCCACTTGCATGCTGCTGTAGATGATCCCATAGCTCTCTAACAACATGGATTGCTTCATTAACTGGTGTCCTCAGCAAGTTGCTCTAGTTGGAATTCTTGAGGAGGGCTGCAGCAGTCTGTTTACATAAGGATGCAAACAGAAAATGATGTGCCCATTTTTACATAGACATCTGAACAAAGTACAATTGGCATGTACTCACTTCTCTGTCACGTAGTGACTTCTGGCTTAAATTGGAGGTAAATCAAGCTGCATATGGAATAAACATGAACACTTCCTTAAATGTATTAATGCAGTGAAAACTCAGAAAAGTATTGGTTTGAATGTTTATGCTTAAACAGGAAAAACAAAACAAAAAACCTTTCACGGCTACTATATGAAATGCATTAGGCAAGGTTTGTCTGAGGATGTGGTTTTCTGTAAAGGTTTAAGTACCAAAGGTAGAAAATCTAGTCTAGTGATACAATGTTAATGTGCAGTGTTGGCTTTTCTAACTTGTACTGTAACACCTTCACACTTTCTATTTTAAATGAGTCTTTTCCTTTTAAATAAAACTAGGTATATTTTCACACCTTTCTTTTCTGATGCAGAATTCAGGTTAACATTTTACTGCATCTGGTATGTATGGTGTAATATGTTTGGATCCTTGTGACCTTTCTTTTGGACATTCTTGTGCTTTTTCATATGCTGTATTCTTCAAGCAATAAAATTCTGATGTGTTTTTATAAAATTGCTTTTATATTTAATAAATAGTCTGTCTTCATTGTGTTTAGAAAGAAAACAGTTAAGACTGCTTAAACTCTGTTGTTACTTTGACCCACTGAACACTTATTGTGACCAAAGTCTTTGCAACCCGAGTGCTGTGGGATGGCTTTGTGTTCACTGGGGTTGTTAATGCTTGCAACCAACATTTCTGGGCTTGACCTACACTCT
>NW_009945465.1:11326-22762 GCF_000696875.1 Nestor notabilis
TTTTGTGTATATGCATTTTCACGGCCTGACCACCTCAATGTGAAAAGTTGGACAAAACCCCTGTAAATGAGGTATAACCTACTGAAAGTGGAAGACCCCAGGCAGAGGGTCTGGAAATAAGAGTATTTGTTAGTCTCCTGTTGAATTAATTTCATGTAGATAGTCTTGTTCAGGGACTAATTCACTTATTCAGCCATTCCACCTCACATGAAAAGCAAACCCTGGCAGGGGGAGAATCTTCACTGATACAAACTACAAATCTTGTATTACTTCCCTCTTGTGCTACCATGTACCAGCTGTTCAGTGAAGACAAGAGATTTCTGATTTGTGGTACCACTGGGATTGTTTTTTGGTGCTCCAGTTACATAGAGTGTAAAGTTTGGTTAGTGACCTGTATTACTTTGTCTCAAAAGAAACAGGCATAAAGATGTGTCTGTTTAACTATTAAGTGGATGAGATTATCTGTGAGTTCCTGGTCATTATTTGGACAGTCTGTTTCAGAGTGCTTTCACTAAGTGACTTCATTGCACTGAGGTAATCTTAAAGGAAGGATTCTAAACATCAAATACTAAAATTGGTGTTTGAATTTCTCTATTTAAATGCATCTAGTTGAGTTTGGTATTGAAACACTGGAAAGGAATTTCTGCAAGAATGGAAGAAGTCTGAAAGCCACAATTATAAATGGTGCTCTTAAGATTTTGTTGAGGTACCTCCATTAAGGAGGACTCTGTATAATAATGCCTGTGTTAATCTTGTAATAATTCTGAAACAGTGCCAAGTCAAGGGCATAAAGTGATTTAATGATTGATGTGAACAGCAAAACCCTGATTCTGGAATGTACATTTCATTTTAGCCTTCCACTGTTGTGTTGCGGTCTCATGTAAACCATGCACAAAACAAGAGGAAGGAGGAGTGTGATGTGAAAGATTGAGTGCTGCGGTTAAATTTACTTTCAGCATTATGCTATTAATCTAAGATGGAGAAGTTTTACTTTGCAGCTTACACAATGGGAGCACGTCAGTGGGATACTGGCCAGCGTTAAGATTGATTTTACTTACCCATAAATTAGACAGTCTAGCTCTTTTGATCGTTTGGACTTGCTGAAAGTCTACTCAATGGACATGCCACCTGTGAGTCGATTATGCCAGGTATAACTGATGAAAAGGAGTCAGTGAGGCTTAGCATACACCAGTTAAGGTTTGCTGGCAATCAGGAGTGATAGATTCCCTTTCAAAAGATGTTTGTGCTTAGTTTGAGTATATTTTTTTTTCCCAATTGAACTGAGCTTTTTTCTTTTTGGTTCCATGCAGTCATAACCACAAAAATCAGTAATTTTGAGAATATAATAATGGGATTGGAAGTAGTTATCCCAGTTCTTGGGTACATAGGGCAACAAATATGCTAGAATTCGTGCATTCCTGGAAAGAAACAAACAGATCCAGTGAATGCTTGAATTGGAGGCTATTCTTTTCTGTGGTGCTGTGCAACTGAGCCAGTACTTGGGGAGCGGAGGTTTTGCAGCAGAGTGATTAGATAGTGAATGCAATTGGACGTGCCAGATCCCATACATCAATCATTCATAAATCAAGTAAGTGTGGGTTTTGCTGTGTGGATGAGTCTAGCATAAATAGACTCGAGTAACCAAGGGTAGAAATACATAGCAGATGATGCTCCTGAATGTGTTGGGGAAGGGGATGTTTGATTTTAATTCTTTATGGCTGTGACTTATTGTCATGTCAGCTACAGGGATACAACATGAAGGCTTCTATCCCACAGGCTAAACCAAATGTTCAAGTGAGGATTGACAGTACTTGCTATAACCGGTTTCTTTTTTCCTCGCTTTTAAATGTGAACAGCTACTACACTTTATGTATCTGGGGTGAAGATTTTTAAGAGGCATAGTAAATAATGTAAAGATTACATTTAATTTTCAGGCTGAATGTTCATGTGGTTAATTCTGTAATACCTTTGAGATGTTCTATTCCTTGTTTCAAAGTAATTGATTTATTCTCTTTTAGCCCCCACGTAAGGTAACTAATGTTGTGTTACATAATGTAAGTCTGAATGACTTCCACACTCATTTCAGTAGGAACTGGTCTGGGTTTGGTATTAGTTCAATACTGTTACTAGTGAGTAATCAAGCTTTTATATCTTCAAAGCATTGTACAAGCATTAATTAGGTGTAGGCAATGTTATACTGCCCAGTGTAATAATGTTGGTATTTGAACAGTCCTTGCTGTGCTTTGAAGCTAACACATTCACATGTTCTAGAACAAAAAGGTGGTGCACTGTGTAGAGGAAAAAGATGTTATCCTCATGTCAGACTTCATGGAGGGGTGACTCATCTAGAGAGCAAGTAATTGGGAAAACAAAACAGACGTGTTATAAAAGTCATTGTTAGAGATGAAATAAATTATTTGTAATAGTGCAGTGCTGGGGATTGCTGGTTATGGGCTAGGACTTGGTTTCATTAATGTTATGTTCGAGTTTTATTCTGTTACCTACAGAGTGAAAAACCACAGCTGTACTAGAAATCAAATTCAATGTCCTTTTTGTTTCAGGTATGAAATTGTATTCTCAGCTAGGCAGCAGTGTAACCCATGGAAGAGGCAGTGCAGAGTTAGTAATGCAAAAGATAACTGGTACAACTTTGCATGCAGAGATAATTATTTTCCAGGCAGGTAAAATTAAAATCTTAAATACAGACAGTTCCTTCTTAAATATGTACTTACATACATCTTCCATATTCTCTGATGTTATTATGTATTCTATATTTGTGGTAGTTTGGGATAGCTGGGTAAGTTGTATGCAGCTAAACTCATTACCGTTAAACAACTTCTTTTCTTGTTTTCAATATGTTCTAATGTTTTGAAACTTGAAACTGTTAGAAACATGTTTTGATTTCTACAAAAATCTTACAGTTTGAGATGCTTACAAAATGGTTTAAAAAATAGTTCTAAAAATTTAAACAAAGCTAAAGCTTTATAAACAAATGAAATCAGTTTATCTTAATATTTTATATCATTAAAATAAAAGGGGCAATTTTTGACAAATGTGAAAAAGGTATTTATTCTGTCTCCAGGAGGTGAAAACATGGGACTAAACTGTCACTGCTCTTAGTAAGTTATCTTCTCCAAAATGCTGAAAAATGTTATTTTACCTATTTTAAAAAGTGTAAATTGATGTTCCGAGCCAAAATTCACCCCTCAAACTTTACTCCCAGGGAAATGATGAACTGACTTCGTAGATGAAAAGGATCTAGGGCATGAATCACATAGTCCTGCAGGAAGAACTGTAATAGTATAGATGAGCCTGGAGGGCATTTAATTGATTGCTTTAACTGTGCTTTTGCTCTAATCATGAGAATTGGGTGTTGCCCTAAAATGAAATCTCTGGTATTGACTGTGTTAAATAGCATATTTTAAAAGTTTCTCCTTTATGAACACAGAATAAAGCTTCTGATGCTCAAAAAGATTTTTTTTTTCCCCCATAATGTATTTGTGTTCATCTATATTTTTGTAACCTGCCTCAGTGGTGTATCTGTTCCAACCCAGTGGGGCACTCTAGTCTTCAAACTCAGTCAAATCTTTTAGTTGATGCTGAAAATGGTGCAATTTTTTAGTGTTAAAAGAGGTCGCAGGAAATGGTGATGTAACTTCTTTTTGTGGACTAGCCATTAAAGAGACAATTGTAGTAGCAACACAACTGAACCCTCATGTTCTGTGTATTGCATTTTCAAAAAAATTCATCAGCTGAGGAGATCTGGACATAAGGAGAACACTACCCAAGGCAGTGGTAAATCCAAAGGGAAAAAGCCCTGGCTTCTAGAAGATGAGTGCGTTAGGGAAGGAAAAGAACAGTCTAAAGAAATTATGTATATTCGTCCCTTTGCATCTCACCTTGTCTCAAATGGACAGACTTACTAGGATCCACTTGGCTACTTGTTAAATTTTATCTGCCTTTGAAGCCCGAAGCACTGGTCTTCAAACTTAGTTAAATACATCTCCAAAAATGTGATATCACAAAAAGAAACTTCCTTTGTAAAAAGGTGATTTCTTTATTTTTGGTTTTATTTCTTTGAGATTACTTGAAAATTTAGTTTTACTAAATTGTAGATAACTTGGAAACTGCAGTTTGTCTCTGATCAGAATCTCACTTAGAACAAATAAGACTGATAAATGGAGTTGTAGCTATCAGTGTGAGAGGGAGACACAGGAAGGTAATTGATTTGCTCAGTGGGATATCTATTCTATACACAGCACATTATCATTCCCATTGTTGCTTTATTTACCAATTCCTGTTCTTTTAAAGTGATGATTAGTGGGAGGGAGAGAGTATCTTGGGTACGTGAATTACTCTTGAGTTTCCTTCAAGACTGTGATCCTTTGACAGCTTTTTCATGCACCAGTCAAATGTGGTATTCTTCAATGCGGATGTCGTCTTTCTCATGAGGAACCACCATGGATTTAAAATAACAAGGGAAGGACACATGAAATGAAAGCACTGAGGTGAAATCCTTTAAAGGAGAGAAGTCAGGCCCTGCCGTTGTATGCAAGGTAGGACAATCGAGGGATCATTGACTGCCTCGGTTGCAAATGAATGTAACTCACACCTCACTCACTGAAATAGGATCTGGTTGATTACAGCAGAAACACGTTGGTATTGTTACACTGCTTGTTCTTTCCCTTGCCAGCAGGCGGCTGTCACGGTCAGAAAACGGGTTTCGGCTGGGTGTGTTGTAACTACTGAAACTTGTTAACTGAACTTTACACTCTGTTGTGGCAATTCATCAACCGGTTTTCAATTAAAACTCCTTTATTGAGGGTAGCTAGTAGGCCAGGATACTGATTACATTCAAGTGTTAAGGCAGATTTTGCACCACGGCATATACATTTGTGTTTCTGATCATAATTCAAAGTCAGATGATAGTAAAATACTTCAGCAAGTCTGAAAATGGGTGGTGCTGATCCTTAGTCACACATTCATCCACTGTTTATTTTGTTACAGCTTGAATTAATACCATGACAGACTCTCCATCTTTCAATATTGATACAGTATGTCAATCCATACTCTGCTTGAAAGCTGCTAACTAATCAATGCAGAAAGCAGTTGCTATTTAAGTCTTCAGTTATTATCTCAAAACTAATAATCTTTATGCCTGTAGATAATACACTAATGAAAAATAGTGGCTATAGGAATTCACCGTAGCTATACCTAACTGCTTATTAGATACAGCTCCATGTTCTTTTAATGTAAGGAAATGTGCATGGATGGGCTTGGTGGGAGAACAGTAAAGACTGGTTAGGTGAACTGGAGTTATCAGAAATTAAATTAGCAAACCCTTGGCATTTATGGTTACATTTTGATCTAATTCTGAAAGTATGTGCAAGGAAAGCAAATGGATCTATAGTATTCAAGCAGGTCAAGAGCTGAAAAGCATATTTTGAAATCATGATTTATGGGTATTCCTTGATATTTTGTAATTGTTGAGGCTCCAGCTTGGGATGTAATTGTATATTATCAAAAGGATGTGCTGAGTTACCATGTGATAGTCTTGCTTCATGGGAAAAAAGCAAATTCCTTTGAAATAAAAGGTTGTTGGTACTTATAATATTGCTAGTTGATGCTGATTGACACCACGTTTCTTCTGCTACATATGGCATGGAAAGATGTGCTCTTGGCTATCGTACAGGCAAAAAGAGTGAACATAGGATGTTTCATACAAGCAGATGGAAGTTCTCATTTTCCTGCTATTTATAGCTGGTGTAAGTAACCTTTCAGTCTTGTTATCCAGTCACTGGTTATGACTGGTGATGTTTTCCTGTTTTGCTTGCTGAGACAAGGGAAAAAGAAGAAACATACCTTTCTCTTCCTGTATAAAATGCATTTTAGTACAGACTGGAAAGATGGGGGGGTACCATTCTTACCACAGAAATTCAGAGACAGGAGAAAACTCAGATCACACTAAGCAATGGCAGAGGCTGCACTAAGTGCAGTTTTCCTTCTGCCTTGAAGCAGGGGTGGTGTGATGTAAATAATAGTTTCCTGCTTGGCAAATACATAAATTTTAAAACATCGATACTCAGAATAAAACTGTGAGTTTATTTTACGTAACAGTTGAAATAGGACCCCAGTGGAAGTAAGCCTCTAGTCAGATGCACAGATACAAACTATGCCTATTGCTGTTGATGGTTAAATAGCCAGCCTCTGGGAGACAGAGGAAGCCTGTGGAGAAGACAGCACAAGTTGAAACATGAGGACACCTATTCTTTTTGTCTCGAAGTATTTCCTGAGCTGTAAAGTAACGATTACACTTGCCACATGGAAGCCTTAGAAACATCAGTATTTTTTAAAATTAGAGCACTTAAAGCGCTGGTGATGGGGGAAATACATGTGTAAATGGAGAGAGGGACTGAAATTCTTCTGGTTTGGAAGCAAAAAGAGGTAATACCTATGGGTTTTGCAGCACTTCATTTTCTTTGTGGAGTAAAAGTCCAATTTTAATATGATGGAGAGACTGCTGGCTAGCGGAGAAAAGGATTAATGGCACCACATGCTGAGAAAGAGATATTTGGAAGTAATTTGTTTGGTCCTGCTGATTTCTGTGGCAATGGAAAGCTAAGCTGCTTTGCTTTTTAGAAAGTGTGCCCACAGGGAGTGCCAGACAGCTTTTCTGCCACTCCAAACTAATCACACAGCCTGTTGTTCTGCCAAGATAATATCCATAGTACACTTGTAAACTCAAATTCTGTTGAGAAGTGAACAGAATTAGCAAAATATGTAACTATTGTAATCACTGGAATGATGTGGATTCAGTCTAAAAATACAATCAGGCAGCTTTCTTTTTAAAGCCTGCCTTAGCTAAAGTGGTGGGCAAACCAGCTAAATGTAACAATAACTTTTCTAAGCTAAAAATAAGTTGACATCATCTTCCATAAAATGGAAATGATTTGCAAGGATACTAGAACAATGCAATCTATCACAAAGCCTTTGCTGCGTGTCAGAATTATTTAAATGTCTTTTATGTGTTCTTGAGTCCCTTTAGTGAGACTTTTTGATTGTATTGTTTTGGTGTCCCCCCCGTCCCCCCCCCCGCAACTGGCATATTTAAGGATGTGACTAAAAGAATAAAGAGAGTTTTAATTAATATTTTAATAAAGATATTACCATCATGTATGGTAATTTGTTGTTTAATTACTTCTAGGCTTATGGCCAGTGCAATCCCTGGTAACAGAAGCAATGTCAAAATTATGAATGATTAATTATAACATTTCCAGCAATATCCTGCAGAGATGCAGTAGACTCTTCCCCTCATCCGACAGCTGGGTCATTTCACATCCTGAACTGCTAAACTGGAAGAGAGTGTAGCTCAGGATATATATGGGATCTCCAAGAGCAAGATTGTACTTAAGCAGTGAAAGGGCCTAATGATGGCTGATGTCAGACTTTTTGCTAAGCTGAAATGGAAGCTGGAATGGTGTTATACTGCTAAGACTTCTGTATTCGTTTTAATGAGTTACAATTTTATTTGATCACATGGTCTTAATATATTGCTTATGAATTCCAGGTTCTATGATAACTTATCTAAGTGCTTTTCAACTAACTTACTATCAGTTACCTTTGTAATTTATTGTAAAGAGCTATAATCTTCTCTACTGATGAAGAGGTGGCTCCTAGTTTAAAGGTGTAATGCACTTCTCTGTGTACACACCTGACATGTATATACATATATACTTCTGATTTTGGAGGAGGTACAGGTTGAAAGCAAACCAGAAGTCAGAAACCAGTCTTGAAAACAGTTGTGCCCATATTTCAATTGAAATGCTGATAAAGCCACTGAGATCTGTTGGCATGAAATAGGATTTGCACTGGATTTTTTTTTTAATCCTGTAATATTAAAAAAAAAAAAGGCCATATAACAGGCATTATAAAGGTTTTTATCCTATATCACACAGACTTGAAAAGCTTACATTGGGGTATTTTAATGTTTTAAAATTGTACTTAACTGCTTTTCCAGGACTATTGGAAACAATCATTTCTCCATTTCCCTATATTGGACTTACATTGTCCAACTCTCCCAAATCTATTTCATTTACTTTACCTGAAGAAGCAATGGCTATCAGCACTATCTCAGATAATTGTGAACTGTATCCTCCGAGTCAGAATTTGTCCTAATTCTCTAGCAGTGTTTCTATGTTGCACAACGGAGGTCTGAGATCTGGGCTGGCTGTGAATGAACCGATATGGCTGAATGGCTCATCATGCTTTAATGCGGAAACACTTAGGTTGGGTCCCAGAAACACGGTGTTAATGTGTACAGCTTCTGGCTTAATCAGCCTTACTTCCCAAGTCCAATTGTTAACCTCTGAACGTGAATAATTAGCCAGACTGCAGGAGTGCTCTAATGCAACGATACAGTTTCCTATTCTGGTGCTAGCTTGTGCAAAGCCAGTTCAGTAATATCTTTTGATTGCTCCTCTTTATGGCCTGCGTATGTTTTAAAAGGTAGGTATAGCTCAGAGGCTGCTGTGGTAACACCTGTCCTGTTTTACATGGTATTTCAGAGCGACCTCTCAACTTGTTCTGGAGGTTGTGAAGTTACCCAGAACTTCTGCAACATCGTCCAGCTCCTGACACTTGCTTTACCCTAGGGCTTGTGAAGATCTTTCTTGAAGAAACCTGCATGGAAAGAAGGAATCCTGTTTGTCCTGGGAAAACCTCTCATTAGCTAGAATTAGGCTTTTTAAGCATTACTGAGAAGCTAAGTACTCTATTTATGTACCTGTGATACAGGCTGCAGTTTCCTTCTCCTAAAATGGCTAGAGATCACCGTAAAACATTCAATTTTGTTATATTGCTCTGAACTGAAAACAAATCATGACACGTTGAGAATGTTGGCTTTGCACATTTTGCAGAAATTGGAGTAATAAGTTAATTCTTAAATTACAGTTAAGTAAAAGAACCGGAGGGTTCAGGTATCCATCAACCAACCACAAATACATATGCATTGCATGTTGAAACTCCCTAGCTGTGTGTTTCATGCAAGGAAAGGACAGTATTTCAAATCTGAGTGCCAAGTAAGTGTCTGGCTTCAAAGCTTCTGGATCCATAGATCTAGAAGTTAGGATCCCTTTTCCAGCAGATTAATTTTCAGTACTCTATTGGGACTTCTAAGGTTGAAAGTTCTAACTCGAAAATTACTTTTTAGGGTTTATTTTTAGATATCTAAGATGAAAGAATTGGAAAGATAAGTTTCTCTGAAACAATCTGAAAGATCCTGGATCTCCTGTAGCCAGCAGCAAATTTCTAATTCACTCAAATGGTCAGGACTCTCACCCTTAGTGTTTAAAGGTTCAATGTACATTTGTTTCTCAAAATTATGCTTTAAAAACCCAAAAATGCCACATCAGGCCTCCAAGCCCAAAGCTGCTCAGATCGTTGGTGCAAACCTTGGTTAGGACACAGCAGAATATAGATTAATGTGTGATTAACGATTTTGAAACCCCTCTAAAATGGTATGCAGCAAGTTACAGCATAGGTATTAATTTAAGAGAACATATGAGAAATTTTATATGCCTATAAAAAGCATACTAAATGAGAAAACTCTTCTCAATTTTCCTCTAATTCTGTTTTGCAGCAGGTTATCTCATTATATGACCTGATAATATTTTTTGAAGAATCATTTAAGGTGTGTGGTGAACTGGTAGCTGAAGTAAAACATCGACTGAAGTCTACAGCATTTAATGGACATTATTTCTCCTATTCCCGAAAGGCACGTAAGTTGAGCGAATTCAAATACATGATTATTTGTTTTTATAATTTATTAATTTCTGCTTCATTACCTGAATCCTCAACATGTGTTCTGCTTGATGAATAATTTCATAGAATCATAGAATGGTTTGGGTTGGAAAGGACCTTAAGATCATCTAGTTCCAACCCCCTGCCATGGGCAGGAACGCCTCACACTCGACCATGTCACCCAAGGCTCTGTCCAACCTGGCCTTGAACACTGCCGGGGATGGAGCATTCACTTCTTTGGACAACCTGTTCCAGGGCCTCAGCACCCTCACAGTAAAGAACTTCTTCCTTACATCTAACCTGAACTTCCCCTGTTTTAGTTTGAACCCATCACCCCTTGTCCTACTGCTACAGTCCCTAACAAAGGGTCCCCCCCCAGCATCCTTGTAGCCCCCTTCAGACACTGGAAGCTGCTATGAGGTCTCCACGCAGCTTCTCTTCTCCAGGCTGAACAGCCCCAGTGGTCTCAGTCTGTCTTCATACAGGAGGTGCTCCAGCCCCTGATCTTCCTCGTGCCCTCCTCTGGACTTGCTCCAACAGCTCCATGTCCTTTTTATGTTGAGGACACCAGAACTGGACACAATACTCCAAGTGAGGTCTCACGAGACCAGAGTAAAGGGGCAGGATCACCTCCTTCAGCCTGCTGGTCATGCTTCTTTTGATGCAGCTCAGTATACAGTTGGCTTTCTGGGCTGTGAGCACACACTGGAGACAGCTCATGTCCAGTTTTTGTGAATGCATGCAATCCACAAACAGAATTGATGTGTCAGAGGTCAATTAAGTGTGCCCAAGTGAGGAATTTAACCTTCAGAGTCTGAAATTTCAGGTTTTATGACCGCTGGCTTGCTAAAACATACATGTGGCTACCACAGCATGTGGCACACATTCATTTTGTGGATCCCCACAGACCCAAGTGCATTTCTTATGTAATATGACCAGCTTAAACGTTTCTCTCCAGAAATTACATGGTTGATCTGTGATCTCATCTGTTTATTTTGATTTAGTCTAATACAGTAATTCCATATCCACCTAGAAGAACTTGCATTTTCCTTTCATATGGAAACTAGGACTAAGCCTAAATTAAGCATGATGCAAAGGAACATTACCTGAAAGGTGACTTGGAAATGAAAAAATGATTGGATTTAAATCATTTTTGTTCTGCGATGTGGAAACTTAAGACAGCAGTATTTTCAGTGAGGTTTTATTGTAGCCTATAAAAATATTTTAAGTAAGAATGAAAGGAAAATCAAGAAACTGACATCGGGAGAGGGAAAATTTGGGTGGCTTTGCTTCATAATAGACACTTTGGTGGAAAAAAAAACTTAGGAGGATGTAGCACCCCTCCTTTTTAACGAGGAAACTCCCTGTTGTAGTTGTTCAACGATACGACTCAGACAACCACTCTATCAAAACCCGGTTATTTTTCCGCAGGCACCAGCCTGCCAACTTCTCCGTTCGGGATTTACTAACACACCTGTGGCGTTAAAATACAAACGCTTCCGGGTTTATTTCTCCTCTCGCCACCGTGCCAGGTGTGGAGGGTGCGGGCTTCCTGCCTTCTCCCGGCGTGAGTCAGCGTTTCCCGGGGGGGGGGCCTCGCAGCCGGGCGGGATATAAAGACCCGCGACCGCGCTGACG
>NW_009945466.1:0-1809 GCF_000696875.1 Nestor notabilis
TTCTCCTGATCCAGAAGTTTCTCCTGATCCCAACGTTTTTCCTGATCCCGACGTTTCTCCAGATCCTGATGTTTCTCCCGATCCCGATGTTTCACCTGATCCCGAAGTTTCTCCCGATGCTGAATTTTCTCCTGATCCCGCAGTTTCTCGATCCCGACGTTTCTCCTGATCCCGACGTTTCTCCTGATCCTGATGTTTCTCCCGATCCTGATGTTTCTCCCGATCCTGATGTTTCTCTTGATCCCGAATTTACTCCGGAACCCGAATTTTCTCCTGATCCCATTTCTCCCGATCCCGAATTTTCTCCTGATCCTGATGTTTCTCCTGATCCCGACGTTTCTCCCAATCCCGAATTTTCTCCTGCTCCTGATGTTTCTCCCGATCCCAACCTCCCGGCAGTGGGAATTCCTGGATCCCTGCCCTCACTCTCCGTTCCTATCCCAACCTCTCTCCTGCTCCGCTTCTTTCCCACCTCCTGCTCTGGGCCCTTTGTGTTCCTGCTGTTGGCTTCTCCATCCCAGTTTTCCAGCCCCTCTTCCATGGCATTCCTAATGCTCCATGCCGGGATCAGCTGCTCCGTGTCTCGTGGACCATCACCTGTGCAGGAAACGGCATTCCATTGATATCCCCTTGATTATCCCATTCCCATGTTCCATCCCAAAGGATCTCCCCAGCCTCCACTAGAACCTCCTGGTTGCTCCAGAAACATGGAATCATGGAATGGGTTGGGTTGGAAAAGGACTTTAAAGCTCCTCCTTTGCCATGGGAAGGGACGTTTCCCATTGGAGCAGGTTGTTCCAACCTGGCCTTGGACACATCCAGGGATGGGGCAGCTTCTCCAGGCGCCCTGGTCCATCATCCCACCACCCTCAATGGTGGAGAACATCTCCCTTAGGTCCCATCTACCTCTTCCCTCTTCCAGGTGGAGCCGTTCCTCCTCATCCCACCCCATCCCATCCCATCCCTTCTCCAGGTTCCTGGAGCACCTTGAAGCTCTGGAGCTGCTCCTCTTAAGGAGTCTTTTCCAGGCTGGACAAGCTTATCCAGAAGCTCCTTGTCCACCCATTGGAGCGTCCTGGTGCTCCTCTTTGTGGAATGAGCTTGGAGAAGGTGGTCCTGGACCTGCTTCCTTGGTCTCCTTGTCCCTGCAGGGCTTTATCCCACAGGGATGCTCCAAGTAGGTCCCTCCAGCTCTGTTCTCCTGAGGTTTCCCTTCTCCCTGCCTGGAGCATCTCCAGCTCCACCACTTCATCCTCCCTTGACCTTCACATTCCTCAGCAGCCGCTCCCTGGGGACAAGGTCCATGTTCTCCCTTCCCACCACCAGGAAGTTGTTGCAGGATATTCTGGGAACATTCCGGATATCAATGGAGAACCTTGGTCTTCCTGGTGAAGTGGCCCGAGAGCCCCATGGCCATGTCCCCCCATCCCTGCCCTCCCCTTCATCCCGAGCCGTAAGCTCCTGGTGGGATCCTCATCCATCCTGGAGACCAACATCCCCCCAAAGACCCACCTTTGGGTCCCCAAAGACCCACCAAGACCCCCAAACCCTCGTGGACCCACCAAAGACCCACCAACCACAGGCCAAGGTCCCCCAAAGACCTGGCTTTGGGTCCCCAAAGACCCACCAAGACCCCCAAAACCTCATGGACCCACCAAAGACCCATCAAAGACACACCAAGGACCCCCAAAGACCCCCCAAAGACCCCCCTTTGGGTCCCCAAAGACCCACCAAGACCCCCAAAACCTCATGGACCCCCCAATAACCCACCAACCACACCCCAAGGACCCCCAAAGACCCACCCCAAAG
>NW_009945466.1:2859-3096 GCF_000696875.1 Nestor notabilis
ACTTCCTGCTTGGTCGACACCAAACCCAGACCTTCAGCACCCGAACCTGGTCCCATCCCATCCCCAAGGTCTTGGGGTGCCCGAGGTGGCACCAGCAGCACCCACCTTTGGTGAGGAGCAGGAAGGAGACGCACACCAAGGCCGCGGCACCCACTAGGTGACCCCCCATCCCTATGGAGCGATGGGAAGGAGGCTCCGGGCTCCGGCCCCGGCTGTGGGTGAGGTGGGAATGGGGAA
>NW_009945467.1:0-236 GCF_000696875.1 Nestor notabilis
GCGGGGCGCAGGGTCCGGCAGCAGTTAGGGCTCGGACAGCGAAGCTGCGCCGGTGACAGGAAACGGAGAAACAACAATAAAAGGCCTGAAATGGGGAAGATGCCAGCGCCGGTCCTCAGCATCGTCGACTCAGATTACTCAAAAGCCTTCCACTAGTTCCTGGCTGTCAGACACTGGAAGGATTTTCTCATAACTTCTGTGCTTTATACCCACAGCGCTGCACGCACTGCCAGCAC
>NW_009945467.1:302-45362 GCF_000696875.1 Nestor notabilis
CGGGACCACAGACGTGCCTGTGCCACAGGGCTTCGGGCACTGCCCATGACCCGGTTATATCAGGGCATCTTGCCTCAGAGGTTCCCCCCTTCCCACGAGACAGGGAAGAGCAGGCAGAAGGGCAATCACTCGTTACAGAAGCACCCCGCTGGCTCTTCTGTGCATTGCCGCCTTCACCCACCAGCTCCCCTACCCGTGTAGCCTTTCCCACCCTTAATAGGACGTATGCAGTCGGCCTCTCGAGAGCCGGGGGTAGATCTGAGCTGCTGGAGAGCTACGCCTGGCTCAGACAGACTCATCCCTCTACGGTGGATGACACTGACAGAAATTTTTGCTGAAGCATTTATTTCCTGAATGACACAGATCCAAGACTACAGCAGCGCTTTCACTCACAGAATGGATAAAACGCCAATTCATCCGGTGTGCATCTTGTCTGGTAGCACTCTGCTTAAAAAAGGGAAGAAAAACGTACAGGTAGGTGAAGGAGGTAAATGTATAAGCAATCTTCATATCCCTTATCAAAAGGGTTTCTGTACTCCTTCCAGCTTTTCCAAAGGGACATTAACAGCCAAGCTGCCTCTATAGAAGAGCTTACAAGCCTCTTCCAGCCCCAAAGTGACAGGTAACATCCATAGAAGGAGGGCTCTGCTCTCCCCTGCTCACTCCTCTGATCCATCAAGCCTCACAGGGCGCAGCAAGGGGAGCGAACCCCGGCCTGAGGCAGAAGTAGCACCCTCAGCCGTCCTGTGAGCCGTGCAGCCATCAGAACGCACGGGAGTCACTTCAGAAGCTGCCAGCGACTCTGGGAGCAGTATTAAACTGTTACTGTGACTTTTCATATAGCGGTAACTTGCTAATAGCAGAATTAAACCCACCACGAAGTATTTTAGAGAAATTATTTCATCACAGTGAAGGAAAAGGGGAAGCCGTTTTTTATTCACAGCCCTCAAAAGGAAGCATCTGAAGCCACATTCTACAGAAATATTTTGGATCCAGTTGGCAAAATAAATGCAAAATTTAAACCCAATGAGCTCAAACAATTAACTTTTGAATCGTAGTATATAATGAAAAGGGATATACTTTGCAGCCCCTTCCAGCATGAAACTCTTGCAGTATTTTATTCTTTAGTCTTAATGCTTGAGTTCTTCACATACAAGAGTACTTCTGCTTATATCCCTTTCATAAAGGTACCAATCAAATACTTAATGCTTTACATCCTCACTAAAGATGAAGTGACCTTCACCCAGCTGAAATGGTTATTTTTGATTTTGGAATGGCCTGTAATAGCATCAATTAAGCTATATTAAATGATGAATAACAACAGCAGCACTAAGACACAGTAGTTCAAAAAACAGTATCCCCCACGAATATTAAACTGCAGTGCTAATGCAATAAAGGGCAGACTACAGGAAGCAAAACCAATTCATAGCAGTACAAATCATTAAAATACCACAAAGTTAAAATTATTCCCTTCTTTCCAGTTTACTTGGTTGAAGACAGGTACCGAATTTTGTAGGAAAAAAGAAAAAAAAAAAGAAAGAAAATAACCAACCTACAAAGCCATCTCCAGTCCTTACACAATTTAAATAATATCAATTAACAAATATAGATAAACAAGCATGAACTGCAAGTGTAACATTTGAAATGGCAAAACTAACCAGTAAACCCAAACACTGAAAGCTGTAATTGAATTCTGCACCTTCCCTGCCATTACACAGTGGTTACATGTCTCTGAATCAGTGAGTGTATGAGTGTTGACACTGCCTTCATTACACCGCTCCACCTCTGCCCAGGAGCAGGGGTCAGAGACGCTCTTTAATTCGACGTACACCTTGCAAAATGGAATCTTGCTTTTTCAAAACCAGAGTTCTGTATGTATTTATTCTGTGCCGGTGGACTCAAGCACCCACGCAGAACCCAACTGAACTCAATCAGGCTCAGTGCAGCTGCAATATTTGATCTTTCTGGAACAAGTTTCAGACCTGGTAGTCAAGTTATCACTTTAAGCAACTCAATATCGATGAATATTTAATAAGTTTCTATGGAAAAGATTTATCAAGCCAACGTTCAATTCGCACCAAGTTTTGTGGTGTGGGTTTTTTTTTTATTAAATCTTCTGCACATCTGATGCAAAGTATTACAAACATAGATGGGAAAAAAACCCAGATCACTCACTCTGCAGAGCTGATGATGAAGCTGACGAACAAGTGTTTGGGGCCATGGGTGTTGTGTACAAAGAACTCTCCTTAAAGAGATCCCAAATTTTGCTTTTTCTTCTGCAGTCTGGGTTTTAAAGTATTTGCTGATCTTTGAGAGCAAGAGTCCAGGCAGGCAAGCGGGCAGCAGTCATTGTCAAGAGCTGTAATGGCGAGTTCTTTGCTGTGCTGCAGGCACCAGCTATTTGGTAAGGCACAGCAGTGTGCTACCAGAGCAGTGGACTGTAACACTAATTACCATAAGCTGCTGAAAATTTCACATACACACACCTTAAAAGACAGATTCGTAATAACGCACAGAGATTGAAAGAGATGATTGATTCATTGGTACAAAGTGCTCAGAAAAACTATCATCTGGCAGCTGGCAGTGAAGAACTTCTCTTCGGCTTTGCACTGAAGGAAAGAAAAGGTATGTAGATTGTCAGAGATAAAAAGAATAATAGAAAAAAGTGATGGGGCAGAGTTTTGTAACAATTCCAGGGGCCAGGTTCCTCACCAAAGAGGGCCCTGGTAACTTACCCACTTGCAGAGCTGCTTCCATGAACTTTACAGCTGCCCCCAGGTTTAAAAAAAATCCCATGAAATAGAGCCCCAGATCAGTGAATGCTGGAGTATTTGCTTGATTTTAATCATGGGCTTAAATACTACAGTAGCCAATTGAAAACTGAATTAAAACCAGCACCATAGTGAAAGAGTTATTTTGTGTCTTTTCAAATAATAAAAGTCTCTTGCTTAGTCTCTCAAACCTCGTTTGGAGAGCTGATAGAGGGTGTCTCAGCAGGTGGTTCAGGCTCTGCATGGTCTTACCATCTTGCCTATCTGCCACAGTAAGGGTGTGAAAGAGGAACATTCTGCAGCTGAACAGATAAAGCCCTTCACAAATTTGTTCAGATATTTCAGCGTCTATTTTCCACCCTCTGTTTTGCTTCACACCAGTCTAATTTATGCTCATTAGTTTCAGCATACCAGATCACTCATGTCAAATAATAAAACTTTCCTTTCCTTGACAAGTTAAATTCACCATTAAAAAAAAACTAAACAAAAAAAAAAAACAAACCAAAAAAACCAAAAAACCAAAACACAGCAACCCCCCATCACCCAACACTTATTTCTAGGCCAGCTTCACTTTTTAAACATTGCATCTTGTTTGCTTTCATAGAGTAGAAAAGAATGTCTTTTTCTGTGCAGTTATTACACACTACAACCCCGTCATCCCTCAGACATAAAGAAGATGACTGTATTTACCTCAGATTCTGCAGCCAGCAATGTATGTAGTGAGGGGTAAGTAACAGTGATTAAAATTCCCTGATTTAAACTACAAAGAAAAAAAAAAAAAAAGAGCTTTTGCATTTAACGCTTAAATATTTTATGTCACAGTTTAATATTTTATGTCTAGTTATTATAATTATGATTTTTACATGGAATATTTAGACAACCCAAATCCTGATTAATGGAATTATTTCTCCCCCTCAAAGTGATACCACCTGAGCCAGCCTTCTCCAAGATTCAACCCCTCACATCCCTTTGTTTAAGAGACGGGGCCGCAAAAGGATTGATCCTTACTGGGACACTTCCCAACATGATTTCTTTTTTAATGCTTTGCGACTTGCCTTTCTCGTGCTCACAAGGATGGAGCGGGCACAAGGTGAAGAAGTTTTTCCTGAAGTCAAACTTCAGCAAGATTTTCTCTTTAAAAAAAATCCCACATTATTTTGGGATGAAAGATGAATGTTTATGCTGTTATACACCTAGCGTATAGTGAGTTCTGGGTATTAAAAACTCCTGGATCTAGTCTAAACTATTCAGGATAAATGTAGATGCTGAATTCCTCAAAAACTGCTCAAAAGTGAGATTCTTAAAACTAAAGCACAAGTTACAGATCACAAAATGTACATAAAATTGAGTAGCTGCCCAGACTTGGAGATCTATGAATTTGTTCAAGACTGTATTTTGGTATCACCACTAGAGATGGGTGTGAAAAATCTGCACAATAGCATTTAGAATTGCAGATGTTTGTATTTTGCACCTTCCTTCAGCACCGTGCAAAATTTCTAACAGGTTATTCAAGGTCTTACGCAGTAGCGGCAGCTGATTTCCCTCCTAACACGCTTATATACAACGCTGAAGTCTTCAGCAGCCATTCCATTAGGTAGTGGGTGCAGCAGTCTGTCTTCTGAAGTGCTCATTTTCTCTTGGATGTTCCTTCTGAACTGTGTGTGCATAAGCTGTGCTGCAGAAACAGCTGGCAAGGACCAAAATTAAACCAACAGGTCATAGACCAGAATATTTAGCCAAGTGGACACAACCTATCCGTAGCAAGCTGTTCCCGTACACACCCCCAGTTTCTCCTTCATATTCACCTCCAGTTTCACAGGCGACATTTTCAAAGTTAGTTTCAATAAATATTTATAAACTCCTGTTTGTGCAGCTGAAGGAATTCTGGAACTTTATGAATGTCCCAAGGACATTGTGCTGTAGTTCAGTCTTTATTTGACTTTTATTAAAGTCGGAAATCTTTTCTCAGCTGTTGTGTAACTGGTTTATGTTCTAAAAGGAAATAGAGAGATTCTACTTTCATAACCAAGTACCTTAAAACAACTGGCAATGTACTGTTTCAGATCAAGAGCTTCCAAAACCTTTAGCAGGTCACACAACCTCAGCCACACACATCAGGGTATCTCTAAACTCACAACCAAACCCACAAACCTGGGTTAATTCATGTCTTCTCACCCTCCACCCCCATGGCTTGCAGTGCCCAGGAACCCCTAAATCTCACCAGTGCATCTCTCCCCCTGGTCAGCATCCTTGCACTGGGGGGGCCTCTGCCCAGGCACCACACAGGATGTCACGCTGCACCTCCTGTGGCAATCCCTGAGGACAGCAGGCAGCAGAAGCCACACAACAACATTCACTTTCAGCATTCAGATGATGGAGCAAACTAGCTGGTCCTCATTTGACAACAGATTCAGTGCTTATCATGTAACTTACATGGAACATACTATAAATGACTGACTAGGAAAGATCTGGAAATTAATCCATTCCATCTCTTGAAAACTCAGTAAGTAACATAAATCATTAACGCTTGAAAATCTTCAGGATTTGAGAAAAAGGGATTGTCTTTAACATCATCTAATTCCTACTCCATATCACAGTGAGGACTTCCTACAGGCCAGCCCAAAAGATGAGCACCCCCAGTGAAATCTAACTGCCTAGAAATCAGGCTGGATTGTAAGCTTTTATTTTTATTTTTTTTAATTAGCTAGGGTAGTTACTCTCTGCAAAAATAAAGGATGAGAATCCACAGACCCTCAAATTCACACACTGGCCAGAGTTCAATACTAGTCTCATGTCTTAAATTTTATAGCCAATTCTTTTCCGGAGTTTGCCCAAGGCAATATCCTCCATTCAGTTAATCAGCAGACAGTTCTTTTCCCATAGTGCAGGGAAGAGAAACTAAAATGCCAGGAAAAAGTAAGTTGCCAGCAACCCAAGAGATGCAGATTTTATGATGAAAATGACCAGTATCAGCTGTAATAAAAACCTCTCTACCGTACGTTCAGAAGGTTCATCTCCACTCTCTGAGCTACTGTTTGCAACAGTGCAGCATTAGCTCTCACAGCATGTAGCAGGTGAAAACATCTGGATAAATCATTCCAGAAACATCAAAAGTGTACCCTTTCAGCATGGCTAAAAAGATGAACACAGGTTTCCACCTCCAATGATGAATCTGGTGATGATCTTGATTGCTGGTGATCTTGGAAGCTGATTCCTGAGCACAGGCCAATTCCCTGATCCATTTTCCACAAATCCAAATTGCATGCATGAATTCCACCTTCCTCTTCCCACGCCAGCTAAATTTTATATCCAGAACAGTCAGTCATTCAGAATTAACCTATTCTGCTACATTACATCTTTTTCTGTAAGATTTCTGAGACCTATTACATAGACCTTACTCTTACCCTTTCTCCATGCTCACCTTTCTACAGGCACACTTACCATACAGAAGTCCTAATGACTGAAGTCTCAGACCTTATTCCAGCCTCAGAAGCCCAAGAGGCGGAATGAGGAAACAGATTTCATGCTTGCTTGCAGGCAACCTCTTAGTAAGGGCTTAAAGAGCAAGACTGATGGTCTGGATTTAAGGCAACAAGCTCCAAGAAGTTTTCCAGTCCACACGAGAGTAAAAATAAAAGTAGAGCAAGTAGGGTATCATGACACACTGTGTTTCTTGACTATGAGCTCTAAGTGAAGACTATTAGGAACTGGGACTTGTAATCTCTCCCAAGTGAATGCTCTGGGCAGTAACATCAAGAGCTCATATTCCAACCTTTCCCATCTTGTGGGGCATCTGAGGTCTCTTTCCTCATTTTGGTCTTTCACAGATCTTGCAGACATTAAATTATCTTGGAGACATTTGCTCCTCTCAGATTTGACTGATGGGTTCAAATTCACTGAGGAAAAGAGGAGACAGAATGAGGCACAGCCAGTGTAACAGCTCACTGCTGCTAAGAGAGATGACCCCAGTTCTGCATTTCCTTCCTCCCATGCACCTCATCACATCAAGCTGCCTACTCTGTGCTCGCCTTACTTTTCCACAAGGGAAGTGGTCAAACAAGTGCTAGAGCTGGTGGTGGGAAAGTGACAGGAGTATGTGACCACAACGGAAGTGAGCAGGATGCAGAGTGCAGCATCAAGTCAGCCCATCTCATCAAAACACACACTTTGAATGAAAATACCGTGGATGCAGTTCCACATTACAAGGGAACAGTTACCAGAAACAAGGACCATCCTGCTCACTGTCCACCCTGTTCCCTGCACTGAGCCAGTTCAACTCACTAAGCCAGCAGAAAGTTAACCCAGTGAAATAAAGTGTTTTCCTGTAGTTAATTGAACTGGCTGCTCACAGGGCACAAAGGCAGCAGAGTCATGGTCTGCACCCCACAGCAGCAACAAGCTGTGACACTAGCCCAGCTGTAACACACAGCCTTGCACTACAGAATGACACGGGCTCCTTTTCTGTCACCTGGCGTTCCTTCAAACCATTCTAAGCATTGAAAAGCTGCTCATTATCACCCCAGTATCTGAGCAGCAGTTCCAAGTGGGAGGTTTTCTTGCTTCACGAGATTATACCAGCAGCTCCGCAGCGAGCAGCCCACGCCTGGTTACTGTGTTTCTGAGAAGCTCAGAGGTCTCTGTCAATAGTACAACAGAAGCAGCCACTGCAGTTTGACAACACAGTCACAACTGGCACCAACCAGCGGAAGAGCTGGTGAGGCCAACAACTGCCCATAGCATAACATGGACAAACACCGCTCTTTTCCAGGTGAAAAACAAAACCATTTCTGGATATTGGCAAACTGACAATTTTATTGTTGCCATGTCATTTGGAAAACTCTCTGCATAAAATACAATACCAAAAGCAAGTATGACAAAAAAGTTCATGTGAAACTACCATTTCCTCTTTAAATAATGATAAACAGAAAACTTTCCAGCTTATGACAGTTACACAGTAAAACATCCCTGGCACAAGATGAGACATAAGAAGTGGGAAGTGGAACAGGCTTACCCATGAAAACTGACTGTGCTGACAAGAGGCAGGTGGGGGGGAAATGGTATGCAATTGTTCTAAGCTTCTGCATCCTACCCAAGGAGAAATACACGTGGACAAAAGTAAATCAGCATTTTAGTCATGACTTACAGAGTGACTTACAAACTGCAGAGCAGCAGTTACAGCAGAAGCATGAACCAGTGGTACATTGAAACCTTCCAATAGCTCGTGCAGCAACAGGAACATAAAGAAATTCTCAGATTCTACTCTAAGTTGTTTTAATAAAAGGTAAGTTTATGAACTCAACCTTATTCAAAGCCTTATTCAAAACAGTAAACTCTGGATAATTTTCAGGGTTTGACTGCTAATAGCAGGTTTCTAATTTGTTTAATCTCATGATACTGAACAATGATTTATTTAAAAGAACTGTAAAATTCCCATCTTGATTATTCCACTGCTGCCATCTTCAGCTACAGAATTCACTACCCTTGTTGCCCCAAAATCAAGATTTTTTCAACACAGAAAAAGCATAGAAAGCAGATCAATCTTTAGTAAAAAGGCAGCAGTTCAAATATGCTTCAAAATTACCTTTACCTTAAGGCAGCCAAATGCACGTGTCCTCAACTAAGTATTCAGTACAGACCCCAATAGTTGAGAAACGACTCGCCACAAATTCCTCAAGCAGCTATACGAAAATACAGCAAGCCAGCAATCTAAAACTAGATAAGGCCTTAATCTATCTACAGAAATACAATAATGATTCTAATTTTTATTAAAAATATTAATTCCACCAAGAATGGTAAATGCCTGTGGAGGAAAACCCCACATGCAAGCTGCCTCAAATGATTAAAGACGCTTGGAACACATTTGCCATTTTTGGCTGATCTTGCTTCTCTCATCACAAGATTCTAGTTTTCAAGTCATGTTACATGAACTCCTTCAAGACAGCTTCCAAGGCACAGGTCAGAGACTTATTTTCTTTTCAACATGCCAAGTACATGCCTTGAACACTGGTTGATCCGCAACAACACCTTAAGGATAAAACTGGATTCCCCATTTTAGCACTCTAACTTAGATGTCTCAGGGAGTATTAACACCATGGAGGAGGTCTAATACAATCTTTACATGGTTTCAGTCATAAAATCTGCCTCAAATTTATTAAATAAAACCAATACAAATTTGAAAGCTATCCCAATGCTGGGCACAATCATAAATTCGTAATTGAAAAAGTGTAAGAGTAGCTTTACATGCAGAAAACCACAACAAATACAATAATCCAGCAGCTTCAAAGGGTTCACATGTGCTTGGGAAGAGCTGCTGTATAAGTACAGAAGATGGTTTATAAACGCAGAAAGCAGGGCTGCATTTGGGGTCACTGGGACAGATGAAATTATGCTAGCAAGAGTTGCAATTCTAAATACATGCTTTGGAAAAGCTTTTGTTACACCCGTGTTCGTAAGTGGTTTATTCTTAACTTCAAAACCTCCAAGGGGGAGGCAGGAGAAGAACACATGCACCTAGTGCCCAAGTAATAACCTGACATTGACTTTCAGAAGCAATTCTTCCTCAAATAGGATTACAAAAGGTATACGCAGCTGGCGCACAGAGAAGTCAAAGGAAGCCACAGAGTTTAAAAAAGGCAGTTCCAATATGAACACTTCTGTAACACTGGAAGGAAAGATTTTAATTTTCATAGACACTCTATGCAAACAAGTAACTCTTCTCACTGAGACAGGGCCCATGTGCTCAGAGCATGACTAAGTTCTATACAGATACACAGAGGTCACAACTGGTTGAGAAAAACAGGTGAATTTGCAACCCCGTACGTAGGCCTTTGCATGAATACCTGAAAGTCCTACAGAGTGCTGGGAAAGCTTCACCAAAATATATCAGCACAACAGCCTCTAGCATATACCTGGGAATACACCATATACGTTTCCATTTCAATGTGATCCTACACCCAGACAGGCCTTACCAGCTGCTGCTTCATGCTGCCAGCCGGTTACTCAGCCACACTGGAACTTGGCTGTAGCAAGCTACCGTTGGTGTCTCTGCTTTAGATAAACCTGAACACTAAAGCATGAACACTGACCTCTGATATCATCAATAAGGCAGGGCAAGAGAGGAGAGAGAAGCCCCTTATCCACTGATGCTTCACCCTCCCAAAGAAAAGGGTCAGATGCTCACAGACTGGAGCACGTTAAAAGATAAGGGGCTCTCTGCCTGTACAGTCACTAAAACCATTTGGGAACACTGGACCACACTCTCCCAAGACAGAGCCTTTTTTCCACAAGAATCCATCTGGGTGCTACTTCCCAAGTCCCAGTGTCAATATTTAAATTACCCCTATCCTACATCAACTAGATGATTTTTTCACCATTTTACCCCAAAAAGCTGCAGAAACAGTCACACAGTAATAGCACACCATGACTATACCTTGTCACTGCAACATGATAATTTTCAATCTTCAGTATTGATTTGCATCTTTTACAAAACATTTGTTACCAGATGCTTCTGCTCCCTGTTTTAATAAAGTGATAAACAAAACTATTTATAAAAGGGAAGAAAATGAAAAGAGCAAGTAGGATCAAAAGATGTTCTTTTCAACATCTTAACATGATTAAAAACAGACATCCAGTTAAGGATACAGATTCTTAATTGCTCTTAAAAGACTATTAGGTACAAAAGAGCTTTTCTACAGCCCAGGCTATGAAACAAAGAACAAGAGGTATGAGAATGGTATTGAGACAATAAAGATACTGAAAAAAGGTATTGCATAATAATGCTGTTTACAAAATAAAGTCTAATGGATGTCCTCCCTTCAGCTCTCTAGCTACTTGGCTTGAGCTTTTATAATCACTGCTGAGAATTTTATAAAAGCTGAAATCAAAATTAATTATTCAGAAGTATGGCAAACATATAATGCTATTTTCTACCCTGACAATTTCTAGCTATTAAATGAAATACACAATTGATTCTGCAGATAGAATATTCCTGTGGCAAACTATCCTTAGTCTCACTTTAACTAAAACATTGACGTTTATCACCCCTCCATTTATAAACAGCTATTGAGATAAAAGTAACAGTTTTAAAGACGTTAATCAGATCTGAAGTGATCTTCTTCCCATTGCAATGGTTCTCCCTGTCCACAACTTACATCGATACCTACTTTTTGCTCTAGAAAACCTTCTGTCTCCTCTGTCCCAGGTGTGAATACACAGCATTTAAGAAAAAAGTAACTTAGTTTCTAATAGTTTAGCTATCAAAATATGTACATGTGAAACACCTTGTTACAGGGAGAAAAAAAATATATAAAAAATAAACTCTGCGTATTTCTAAACCAGTTTCTTTATAATGTAATATAAACAGATAAAAGGTGTATTCTTTTCTTATGATCAATGCATTTACTCAATACTTAGACTAAGAAAACTTTTACAGTACACATGCATTCCCCATATTTTCAGTATTCCACATAATCTCTCAGTTCCCATTATCAAAGATAACTCTCCACTGAATTCTCACTTTTGCAACAATCTATATAAACTTTTAACAGTTTCCTATCAGCAAAAATCTAAGGGTTTTATTTAATTAAATACGCACTTTTTCAAAAGACTTCTTAAAACCCGGTTCTGAAAGCATTGTCTCTTAAGCTATATACATGTACAATTAATATTTCCCCCAGCACATTTTCAAGATCCTAACAATATAAAACCTGTAGACATACAACTATAACAGCAGGTCATCATCCAGCACTCTGTGCCTGTGGTTAAGTACAGCTTTTGCTTTTAGAAACAGTTCACAGGAGGCCAGATCCCTTTTAATTTTATGTTTTTATTACAATCTCCCCATACCTCCAAGTATAAACATTGAACCCTCCCCATTCCTCACCCCTCCCTGCCTCCCACCCACAGAAAGGTTGCACGGTAAGAGACCAAGGTGAAGCGTTTTAAAGCCACATCAATGCCTAACACAGAACAAGTTTGGAGAAGGGAAAGTCTAACATTAAAAAAGCTAAACAGCTTACTGATTCCAAAATATTAATAAATAAAATACGTAATAAAAAAGGTTTTTTTTTTCTCATTTTGAAGATTTTTTCACAACAAAGGAATAAATTCAATAAAATAATGTAAAAGCTGTCATTTTGGAGTAAAAATCTGTTTTAGGAAACAACAGTGTACTGTAGGTTGCAATTATTGTACTTAGACTTAAGGAAGAAGTTATAGAGCCTCAGGCTTGCTGTCCTTCTGTTGTTTCCCATGCAGTCCATAAATACGGCTTGTTATTGATACATCATATATATATGATATAAATACACATATGTATGATGCATCTCTGGGGAGGCCCTTTTTAAAAACTGAACAAAAACATTACTGTGGTGTCACAAATATTCCCTGCAATTAAAATGGAGAGATATGAAGCAAAGATTTACTTATGAAGCTTATCACAGTAGGTACCAGACTGTTCAACTGCTTAGAGTAAAATATCACGGCAGGAGAGAAAACCCATTCACTGGATTCAAAAGTTGCTTTATCTGGATAGTCAAACTAGTGAAAGCAAGAACAGAGCTACCACTATACTGAGAGATCCAAGCACCATAGTATGTCCGAAATACACAGTACTTCTAAACAAACTATGAATTCCTATAGAGAGCTGTATCACCAGTGGGGCAAGAAAACAACATTTAATTTTCTGTTCAGATTTTATTTGAAATCTAATTCAAATTGTCAAAGCTACAAAAAGGGGGAACATTGGAGTTATTTCTGCTATGTCACAACATTCTAAAACGAAATATCACTACTGCCAGCAGATCACTTACACACATTTCTGATGAAACTTCTAAACACAAAAATGTTTCTTTTGGGAAATAGTCACAATGAAGATATTTTGTACAATATAAAACAATGACAAGTCTACAGATGCCATTACTCATGAGTATACACGTGCATTCACAAAAAAAACAAAAAAAAAATCAGGAATGCTTTTTTGTTTTTTTTTTTTTAAACAGACTGTTCAGGCACAAAAACAAAACCGCATTTCCAATAAGTGACAGCATCATAAAAAATAGTAACATTGTCAGTGTTTGCTTTTCTTTGACTTCTTGTGAGATCTGTGAGGCGAACGGGATTGAGACCTGGATTTTTTCCCTGATTTTTTAGGGGATCTGGATCGTGATCTTCTTGATCTTTTGGGTGTCCTGGAGCCAGAAGGCGACCTGCCAAAAAAAGTTGTATGTCAAATGCTGATTAATAACATCAGCTTTTTCTGCAGTTGTTTGGATTCATTTATTGAACTAAACAACGTAGAAAATATTTTTCTCTAGGAAGGGGAAATAACACAGTGATTTCTTGCCTTCGAGAAAAAGGCAGTTTTTGCATGAGAAGGTTTTTATTGTATTTTGGGCTTAACTGCAGTGCTTAGAACCCACAAGAAAAATAACACCAACTCATGCCCTCCTTAAACCAACATAAGGAATACACAACCTTCCACATCTGCCTCAACCACCTTGGCTCCTGTATTAATAGCAGCCTAAATTCATATAGAAGAGAACAGAAACAAACAACTGTTTTGAATTGTTACGCTGAAATATTTCTCTGTTTTTATTTGAATTCCTAATTTATAGCACCACAATCTGATTACTGTAAATATTTACTATGATATTCTCAACAGCATGAAAAGAATATTCCTCAGTATGTCTGAGAAATCTTATATCAGTAAGACATTCTATACCTTTAAAAGAAGTGGAAGCTGAACTTTCAAGTTTTGAGCTGCAAAACCATCAATACAATAATAAAATCTCACCCCAAGTTTAACTAACTAGAAACAAATATTTGTGTCAGTCTGGAGATTAGGAAACACCTACTTCAGAAAACCCCATAAACAATATCTAATCTAGATTTTTTTTCCCCATTTAAAAAAAACAAATCACGGGAGAGGAGATTTATGTAAGCAATTCAACAGTGAAAGACTGCATGCTCAGTATAATTCTGTAAGTTCTACAGGCTATAGAAGATGATTTGACCTTTGAAAAAAGAAAATCTAATAAAGCAGTAAGGTGCTTTGGTTTAAAAGCAGTATTACTCAAAATCATCAGTAAAAAGGTGAACAAGAACATAGAAGTGAAGAGTCTTGAGCTATCAAGGCAGAAGCCTGTATATATTTCAGACACCAGCATCCAAAGATATTGACCAGCAACATGCAGCATAGTCCATTACTAGAGAAAATGATTGTGTATTCAGTGAGCTCAGTTAAAAGAAACAAAAACCTCACCCACAAAAAAACTCAAATAAAACACACCTATGTACTTAACTTTCCTGCAACCTGAAATAGAGAAGATACCAGCTTACCTTTTGGCTTTTTTACTGACATCTCTGGGAGAATCCTTATGTGATGACCGAGAACGTGAACTCTCTTTGTGGGACCGTTCTGAGCGCTCTGACCGTTCGGATTTTGGCGACGGAGATTTTGCTCGTCTACTGCCACTGCTGCGAGATGGGCTGGGTGAAGCACTGTGCCGTCTTTTCCTTTGTAAAGAAAGGTACAGTCATGTACAGACACACACAGACACAGAGAAATGAAAACAGATATTAAAAAAATAGGTTCCTTTCTGTAGATATTTTCTTTTGGCAGTATAACGTTAGATCCTTTGAAGTCATTATAAAGTAGTAGAGTTTTTATTACTTAAAATAATTTAAAAAAAAAAAAAGGAAGTTCAACATGTGCACAACATTTTCTCTGGTTGAAAAGAAAAATTAAGGCCTGTGACTCACCTACTCGTCTTTGTTTATGACAGTGTAAAAAACCATTCTGTCATAGTTTCCTGACAAGCAAGACATTTTATCCAATCTACACTTAATACCAAGGATGAGTTTGGCTATACAAGTATTAGAAAATCAGAGTGTTCAATCAACTACCCTAAACCCTAGCTGTTTTGAAGAGTTTTCACTATGAGATGAATAACATTTAAACCATCACAAATAATTTGTGGTATGACTTCAGTACAGTTTTCCGAGTAATACACTGCAGTCAGTTTACTGCTAAAGAGAGTTAAATATCCTGATTCTACCATGTTTCCTCAGGGCCTAACTGAGCCAAAAAGGGATTCTATTCCAAAGCATACATCACTGAGGGCAGGCTAAAAATAAGACTTTCTTTATTATTTTGAAGCATGTTTTAATATCCAAAGCATGTTTTTATTGTTGGGTGGGGTTTTTTTGTTTGGGTGGGTTTGCAGCTTTCTTTTAAAATAAGGTGCGAAATACATCACAATTTCAAGGCTGCCACTGTAAACAAAGATACTAACTGTGAGGTTTTTCCTCCCATCCACTTTACTCCAAGGAAAGCCATACCTCTCTTTTCTTGTTGGTGTACATTCCTCCTTTTCCTTCTTATCTTTGGACCTGGTGTCACATTTTTCCTTGTCCTTTTTGTCTCTGTCCCTTTCTCTTTCCAACTCTTTTTCTTTTTCCTAAATTATTAGAAGCATTAAAGATTTCAGGTGAAGTGTGACAAATTATTAAGAAAATTAAGCTAATCACAAACAGCATAAAAGCACTGAGCAATGAAAGAACACAGCACATAATCCAGGAAGGAACTAAGGTCATACCACACCACTCTTCAAATCTGTACTACTGCTTTGTACACAGCAGAATTATCTATTGTAACACAAACATTGACAAAAACATGCAAGATGTTGCCCCCCGTGAGAAAGTCTGAGTACCTAATTGCAAATGAACAGTCTTCAATTTTATAGATTTCAGGGAAACATTACAGCTGTAATAGATTTTTCTAAACTAAACACAAAAGGGTACCAAGAACCTCTTTTCTACTTAAAACACATGCATTTATCTTCATTAATCCAGACTGAAAACTGAGATAATCTCATAACTACAAGACATCTGAAGACAAAACAAAAATACAAACAAGATTCTGCAATTACATCTACTCTGTCAAAAAAAACCCACAAATATGGTCCATTTCTACATATCAACAGGACCATTTTGAAAGAAAATATATACCCTGAGCAAACCCTGTTTGTCTGCCAAACAGAAAAGTAACTACATGAAAATAGACCTAAACCATCAGCAAGTCTGAACACAGAGATCAAGAGATGTACTTCTTTCAGTACTGGCATAAGAAAAAAAAAGTCCTTTTGTGGCAAAAAAATGAACAGATACTCCCCCTGCCTGCCACATAAAGATGACAAAGAAGGGGGTGGGGGAAAGGACTAAGGGGAGATTATTAACACAAGTGCAGGAAATACCAGGACAGTTAGACTAATCTAGCCTCGCATTTTGTCTACTACATGGGAGACTTAGTAGCAAAATTTTAAAGTGCCCCTTATCATTATACCTGCTATTGCAAACTACTGTTAGATTCCATTAAAATCAATGGGCTATAAAGATATTCCTAGTTTATTTGTTAACAATTATTTCATCTTGATAAAAAGGAATAAACTATCTCAAATAGCTTTAAGTTCCTATTCTCTTAGCAATATACAACACTACTAGGAAATCTGCTCTTGGAATTAGACAAAAAATGACAACCAACTACCAAGTTTGTGGGAAATGCAATCACAACTAGTATTATGTTAGTATAAAAGCTAGCTTTATTGTGGCATTAAAGTAAAAGATAAAGTTATTCCCTTATCAACAGGGTTATTTTAAAGAACACCTGTTCTTTATCATTAAATTGATATAATTGTTAATTATCATTAAATATTTCTTAACTAAGTATTACCTTCAGCATTCTAAGTGAGATAATTATAAAAAAAATCTAAAATATTGCAAGTTGGTTGAACCAATTCTATACAAGGCATCTAACAAAGTTACCAGAATTACGATTTCTGGGGGTTTAAGCTACTGTCTCAGTAAACATTCTATGCTTACTGTACAAATCACTTCTTTCTCCAATTACAGAAAACACCAAGGAAGTGGAAAGTTTTAGGATATAACTAGATACAAAAGGAAAGTTACTTCTAAAATTAAAGTCTTAACCACTAACATCAACCTCCAAATGAGTAAATGTCCTTCGGGGATCAGCTTTCTTAATTTTTACAAGTCTCTTTCTTCAAGGTACTTGGCAAAGTTACTTTAGTAAATTAATCAGATATTGAGTACCAAATAAGAACAAGTGATAGACAAACATCTGGTGAAAACTGCCTATTTGTATTTAGCTTCCAGGAAACTGCATGGGTACCTAATTTCATCATTGATCTGTCAGGCTGTGAAACTAGATTAGAGAAGCATCTGCCACTTACTCTCTCTCCCCAAACTCATTGTCCAAAGATGTTCTGTGTTCTTTTGTAATGTTGTAAAGATTCAGATCACATGGCATGTATGATGCTCATTTTTAAAGCCATTCTGATTTCATGCAGAGAGGACGACTAAAAGTGGTAATGGTACAGAATTATTCACTTTTAGGTGACAATATAAACTGGAATTGTCCAGGAAATCTTAGACACTGGAGAATCAGAAGCACATATGCTGCCTAACACTATTCTTTCTCTTCCTTTGGAAGCCTTTAACAAAATGGATCAATTACTGAAAGCAAAATGTAAGTCTGAGGAACAGCTTCAATTGACAGCTCTCCCTTTCCTTTCCCCACTTAAGAGTTTGCTTTATGTAGTAGATCCAGAAGTGACCTCTATGGTTTCAAGACATTCTAATGATACCCATCTGTACAGTGTGAAATATATTATGAGATTATATAGGAGAGATTACGTCTACTCTGCAGAAAGCACTTGGGACTCAGACATGCAGTTTGACATTACAGTAGAATTTTAGCAAAAACCATGTGTTGTTATACTAACACCCCCTTACATTCAATAAACTCAATAAAATCCTATCACAGAATCAGAGCCAAACATAAAGAACATTTCTTACCCTCTGGAGCAGCTTGTCTCTATAGTGTTCAACCTGTTCCTGAAAACTCTGGCCTGGTTTCTTGGGTCTTTTCCCAGACTCTAACTCATCCTGAAACTTCATCACCTTAAGCTGTGAAAATAATACTGACCATTAGGTTATTGGGCTTATTGTTATCCAGTTAGGCAGGTGGCTGAAAATGAAATTTCCATGATTTGTGTTCTTCATTCTTCCTATACAAGTTTGTGCACAAAAAGATACTAAGTTTATTTAAACTGGATCAAAGCAACAAAACCACATACACGTCTGCAGGCACCTGCAGTTGTTTACAGACATGTTAAAAACTAAAAATAAAGGGATCTTCTTCTGTTATTCTATTAAATTCTGTTCCTATTATTAGAACACTGCACCCTTATATTTCTTAGATCATCTGGTTTTTTCCTTTCAAAATTAAATCATTTACTGACAGTGTCTCAAGGTATCATTTCAACTTTTCTTGTCTACTCCAAGTTTTCCTTTGGAAACTGCTTTTTTTCATTTAACTCTAAATGTTAAAATCAAAAGACTGATATTAATTAGGGCATCAAAACAAATGCATCTCCTCTTTAGGGCTGTCTGCACCGAGTGCTTGGTTTGAAAAAAGTTGGTTTTTACTAACATAATACTCTATTGTGTGCTAGCAAACTTAGCAACAAAATCCAGTTCAAGAATGCTGCTAAACGTAACAGTAAATTTACTGCAATAATATTCCCAACCGAGTCAGAAAGTTAAGCAAATGTCAGAATTTTTCCATGTGGATTTTTTTTTTCCCTAAACATACTAAACTCTTTCTCCAGGTTGACTCACATCACAAAACTTCTCTCACATGTCTTAGCACTCATTTGCCAATTCTTTATTCTTACTGACAATACTTCAATTTTTCTTTTTTTTTTTGTGATCAGAAGATTTTTTTGAGGGGAGGGGTAGGGAGCAGCTTGGTAATAAGTCATGTTGTATGTGTCAACCATCTTCCAAATATTTATGCTCTGATCCTCTGTATTTCCAGTCTCAATACCAACTGCACAGTCATATATGTAAGAGCAGATTTTTCCAGTGCTTGAGGTTTCGTTTCATTTTTAGCGAAAACATAAAATATTTTTGTCTTTAGAAATATTTAACTCTTCCACATTGAAAACACGCAGAAGAAAAGACTGTCAACTGTGTCCATTTTGATTATCTGAAAGGATTCTTATTCTCCAGGTCCTCAATTCCATAATATGAAGGGGGCACTAAATCAAGTCCTAAAAATTTCTTTCTTCCCTTTCAAAAGCAGCAGGCCATACAAGATATGAAGATACCACATACTCTAATCTTTCCAATTACTAACAAAGAAGGGAGGAAAGCTGCAACAAAAACAAATCAATCACGAGAATAAATATGTTAAGAAACATAAAACCCAGGCAAAAATAGCACTACTTTGAACAGGATCCTCTTCCCCTTCAGTTATAGAGCTTCTGCCAACAACACATTTCTCATTTTTGTCTCAAAACACTATGGAGTAACTTGGTTTTGGGGGGAAGGGGATAGGCTCCAAGCAGGCGCTGCTATCTTGTACTCCACTAAATTTCTGACAAACATTCTGCTTACCTCTCTCATTTACAGAGTATGTGCTACCTAAGGGTGAGCAGTTCTCATTTTTGCTTACAATTCCTTCAGTTAAAGTCAGCAGCCAATAGAAAGCTGACACCGTCATTTGTCATTTCTCTTCTCTGCTCCTTGAAATGCAGAAATACCCCTCAGAACTATACATTCAGCGTCATCCTGTACCACCTGTTCTGCTACAAAATGAAGTTTGCTTTCTCTACCATGATGAGGAAGAAAAAATAGGAAAAGCCTCTATAATAACCACTGACACAACACCTCACCAAACTCCAACTATCTTAACATCGTATGGTTTCCCAAGACAATAGTGGTCTTTTACAGACCAGTCACCAATGGATCTCTGTCCCACATAGTTCCTGTATCTCCATTTGAATCCATGTAAACAGACTCCTCTTAGCAAGATGCTGTGAGTAAAGGAAATCAGCTCTAACACAACCCCTGGAAAAAGTGTTACAAAATGCTGAGATGGAATCAGCAGCTCACTACAGAAATACCATTCTCTTCCACACTTCCGAACTGCTCCAAGCCAAGAGTTCCTCCTCACCCCTGCTGTCATTACACTGCTTGGCTGAGCCAAGATCAACAAGATCAACAGATCAACATTAGCCAGATCAACTCACTAATCCAGTAGAAGCCCACACCCCACCTTCAATTACACACACGCCCCACCTTAGTGAGATCTACTGGCTCAGGGTAAGAGCTCACAAGTGGGATCAGGATAGTCCCTTTCAGCAAAAGCAAGTAATTTGTTTTTGCTATTTGCTCTGAAACATCACCATGATAACTGTGTTTTAAAAGAAAAAGAAGTACTTGGGTCCCAAACTCCAGAAAAGAATTCTCTAAATAATTCTACTGCTCAGAATTACTATATAAAACTTGCTTATTTCCCTTCAGCATTTCATTATTCATAGCACAGAACCACAGCATAGTTAGGGTTGGAAAGGACCTTAAGATTATCTAGAGTTCCAACCCCCATGCCATAGGGACACCACGCACTAAACCATGTCACCCAAGACGCCGTCCAACCTGACCCTGAACACTGCCAGGGATGGAACACTCACAAAAGCGTATTAGTCATAAAGAATACTCTTCTTAGTGATCTTTTAATGTAGTGTATGATGCTTATATTCCTATCATACAGTTCCAGATACAACCCCAGGAGAAAGAGATCTCTAAAACTTAGGCTTAAATATGCTTAAGCATTTAATTGATGAAGCATTGATTTTGTAAGTGTTCCAACTTTGTAAACCTGCATTTAAAAAGAATATGTATACTCTCACTGAACTGGTTGTTCTTTAACTATTTCTATCCAACAAAAGCCATTAAGATTGTTCATCCTTAGAAGAAGATACATTGACTTTAACTAGAGTCAGTAATATGCATGGTAATATGGAAGAGGAAATTTTTCAAAATCCTGTGCAAAATCTTTGTAATACTAATTTCTCAGGTACAGCAGCCACCCACAGCAGAAAGAGTTCAGAGATTTTCAGAGACTGCAGCGCAGAAGTGACAAACATCACTGAAGTTTCTGGGAACAATCTCTACTAAGTGCTCAGGTGCAGGGATCGTATTTCTCAGTAACGAGCTCCACAACACACATTTTGTCTTCTGGTTCTCACCTTGAAACTTCTCCCTCTCTCCTCAAGCTCATTTGTGAGAGTTTGAAAGATTCAGCCTTTCCTAGAATTTGAGGCCTGGATTACAGACTAACCAGTTCGCTAGCAAGTTACAGAAAAGGTTAACATCTTGGTACCACGGTTCAGGGAAACCACAGACTGATGCAAATCCAAGCCCTGCCTGTAACTTTTTGCATTCTGACACATGCAGGTGTCCTGGGGGTAGCCCCCCTTGCTTAAAATAAATCTGTTTTCAAAAACTGTTCTTAGATTTCTCATCTGCTGATACTGGTCCATACACAGCTGTCTCGGGGGTGGGGGAAACACTTTTTCTTAAGAGATTATTCCATAGTTATACAGGCTCATAACTTCAGTGGCTGATTTCACACACAACTTATTTGAGGTAAATTAGCTGCATATTACATACAAGGCTTAACTAGGAAGTCTGATTAGAAAAAAAAAAAAGGAATTTTTGCTTGATACCTAACTGCACCTAAATCTAGACTGATTACAGATAGGAGGGACATCCAAGACTATCAAAACATTTTGTTTTTCCTTAAAACCAACTCACCCCAACAAGGCCTGCAACAAGTGCTAGACTTTGCCAGAAGCAAAGTATTTCTTTGAAAACTTGAGTTTTCCAGCAGGTCTATAAACAGTGGAATTTCTGCAGTTACAATATTATCAACAACAGATGACAGTGGTACTGATGTACACATGTGAAATACCTCTTTAGCTGTAACAGACATCTGACATTGTCAGTCGCATTCACAGGATGCTATGTGTCTTGGAGCTAACCCATTCCTTGCTTTTAAATTTGTGTAAAACAGAAGTAGATTCAAAGATCTGAAACAGACCAGAATCTGTTGAATTAAGATACTCATTATCTTCTAAGGAAGAACTGCTATAAATAGTGCAACTATTGGTCAAGCAAGAGCTTATTTATCTCATCTCTATTATTAAGTTCCATTAAGATAATTATTTGGATATCTTTTGGCCATTCTGCAGTGGCCTCAAATGAGTTAGGTACAAAATCCTCCATAGACTGTAAAATCCTCCATAGACTGTAAAGATCAGAAAGTTACATTGTTCTAGTGATGATTGCAAGCTTCAAATACCTCTAGGACTTCATAAACAAACACACAAAAGGGGCTTTGAGCAACCTGGTCTAGTGGAAGGTGTCCCTCCCCATGGTAGCAGGTTGGAACCGGGTGATATTTAAGGTCCCTTCCAACCCAAACCATTCTATGATTTTATGACTATTCTGAATACTAATGGAAACTGTGTAGAACTTTGGGTTCTTGACAAAGGAATACAGGGCCTTGAAATCCACAACAGGCCTTGAATACAATCTGCTCTTCTGGACTACACTTAATCTATTCTTATCTTGTGCTTTAGTCATTCTCTATTGGAGACTGAATACTACAAAGAACTTTGTTCTGTCTTGTCTGGTATAGCAATCTGTACCAAGAAAGCAAGAAGAGTAACTTCCTTTCCTTGGTGACATACAGGGAAAATCTCTTTGGCTCTTGGTAGAAAAATCAATTGCACCTCAAATACCATGAAACATTGGGAGCGGGGAGGGGGGCAGCAGCAGGGAAAGGGAAGGGACACAGCTGTGGGGAATCTCTGTTTATGCACTGGGCAGGGGGATACTGACAGAGCACAGACACAAGACAGTATAGCAGAAACGCTGAACAGGAAGACTGCGGACGATGAGTCTCCTACCTCTGATTAAACAATGAAATACTATTTTGAGGTCTCAAGTGGCTAACACAAAGGTAAGTAAAGACAGTTACTAAAGAGGACAAACCTCCTCCACTCTGTGCTTTTTGGGTAGGATTATGAAAGCTTGCACAGCAACATGGAGACAGAAGTAAGGTACCTTAGAGAAAGGTCCAAGGAGGACAATGCTGCTTCATTTTGCCTGTGATTTTTTTGTATGCTCTAAGAAAAAAAGCTTAATGAACAAGTTAAGCAGTGTAAATTCATTTTTCTAACACTTCATAGCACTAAGGACTCTTTACAAAGAGGAATATACCTTTATGTCCTTGGTGCAGGGAAAAGAGAGACAGACACATGCATAGCACCGTAAAGACCATTCTGCAATTTAACTTATAATGTGATAAAAAGCAAAGCATCAATCTTCCCACACTAAAAAAAAAAAAACCAAACAAACAAAAAATAAAACCAACAAACCACACCAAACAGGAAACAAGTCACTGTTCATCTATGTTACTAAGAAAAGCCTTTGTTTTTGCTAAGGTCTGGAAAGAGTTAATGCTCCAGGTTCATAGGGGCATGGGGAAGGCAAACAAAGGGTTAACAACTTGCCTTCTCTGATGGCACCAGCCTAATGGCTGTGCCCAAAGTTTGGTTCTTACTGCACTTTCCCCTCCCAGCTGACTAAGTGAATTTACTAACTGTGCCACCAGAAAAAATTCTTGTTTGTACTCATGAATTAAAAAAAAAAAAAAAAAAAGCATTAAAAATTATGTCTCAGCTTCCCCATGAGCCACTGTGTAAACTGCCAGAGAATCAGACTTTGCCCTTTTTTTGCCAAAGGCTTTACATGACATTTTTAGCAGTGCACATTAGATGGCATAATTGTTAAAGTTGGTAATTGGGTTTGGTTTTTTGCTCCCCTCAAATTTAATAATGGATGTGTTCTTTGGCAGGGACTGGGTACATACTAAGAAGAAACTTTGAGTGTGAATGCTTTTTGAGTACTTTCCTGTCAATGACAAACTTGAGGAGAAATTTTAAACTTTAAGTACTTCCACTAGTGTGTGAAATGTTCTAGAAATGGGAAAAAAAAAATTACAATACTTTTCTGGATATTCCAGAAGTCTCAAACTGAGGCGGCAATTCACTTACCACAAAGAATAAAGATGGCAATACGTACTTGAAAACATCAAATATTTACCATCTGAAACTGTTACAGACAATTATAGTGATGAATGAGCTTGCAACACTTGGCGCAGTGTAAAACTGACAATGGCTAAAGGAAATCACTTCCTTATCTGCCTCCACAACTTCTGTAAAACAGATATCAAGTCTGAAAGGAGCCCTTTCCATAACCACTACAATCATTATCACAGCAAAATGAAAACTAGGCTCACTTGTACTTTCATTAGTCTAACAACATACATTTCCTACAAAACTACTGCCACCATGAGTCAAAACATAAACACCATTTAGCTTTTCTCAAATTCAGAATCCACTCACTTCAAATGGCTATGCGTCATGAACTTTCAAACTGCTATGTAAAGCAAGAGGTTTCTAAGTGCTTAGTTACAGTCCATTAATTTTAATAATCTGAATTACTAAACAGAGGCATATTTGGGAGAAACAACAGTTGTGACATTTTAAAATATTATTGCTTGTACATCTTAAAAGATTACCATGGGGCTTTGCTAATGTCTGATTTTAGCTAATTAATACATTATAGCATAAATAGGTAGGCAGCCACAATTCCACATTCAAAATATTACCCAAATTATAATCTGTCACTTGGAGATGCTACAACTGCAACAAGTAGTTTAGCAGCTTCTTAGTATCATTTTAATGCACTGAACAAAAGGTACAGGAATTTCAGTGTACAGAGTATCATGGACTTTAATACTGAATACAAGCTGGAAAGCCGTATGCAATTTTAAACCTTTTAATTTTAATTGCATTGAATTTAATTTTAAATTACATGGCACTGTGTGACAGAAAGGCTTCACTGTTAGATAAAGCTCATGCTAAATTCAAGTTCTAGTTACCTTCTCAGCCAACCACAAGCTCAGAAGCCAGCACAAATACACAAGAATCTGCGCTTATCAATTTTAACAGCTATACTAAGCCTATGCTTGGAGAAAAGATAAAAGAATGAGTGATTCCTATAAACTGCATGTAGGTCTTTGATTAAAATACCCCATTTGCAGGACCACCTGGTTTAGTTGCATCTACTCCTTTGATGGCTGCAACAGTAAAAAGAGCAACTTCTAAATGCCATAAAATGCAGACACTTCAAGGCAAGAGACAGAACAAAAAAGGCATAGGACTAAGGCCACATCCAAAAGTCACTCCCATTTGCCAAGAGGAGGAAAGTATACAGCAACCCATGCAATCACAGGCTAGCAGTGGCACTGAAAAAGGACACTGAAGAAGAGTAACTCTCAACATGCAATATACTCTGACTCAACTGTTCATTTTTCCTGCATTATTTTAAAAGCCAAACAAGGCAAGGCTGGTAAACCAAATATCTTTGTGAAAATATACTGGACTACAAAAAAACACTATATAAAAAATAGGATTATAATGATTTCAGTAAAAATAACTCCCTATTATATGCAGAGAACTGGGGAGGAGTAAGAACTGGAAAGGTACAGAAGGATGGCATAAAACAGCACATGCTGACCTCTATTTCTCGGAGTTTGGCACGCTTTTCTTCACTCATTTCTGAATATTTAACTGATGACTTGGATTCAGGCATTTCTTCTTTAATAGGATTGGAATACATGTGTTGCTCTTCTGACTTCGAACTCTGTGTGTCTTCTTCATCTTCACTTTCTTCTTCTTGGCTTTACAGAAAACATAGAATTAACTGATATAGATACATATAGGAATGATCTGTTACAAAATTTACCATCTCTCCTAGTTAGTATCTAGGACTAGTTATTAGGTTTGAAGTCTGTTAAGTAAGATTATGTTGTGTAAAAGTCTGCAGCTATAAAAGTCTCCATGAGGCAGGTATCTTCATATTCTCATCCAAATTGTTCGGGTTTTGGCAGACTATTCATAGAATTATCCTCAGATAATTTAAACTTTTTATACGAAGGGAATGCAGAACAATTATTGAAATTTACAGTCACCAAATCTACATCTAATTCAGCTACAAAGCAAGTCCACTACCTCAACAAAAATCCCTTTAAGCACTGTAACTGTGCTTTTCAGATACATTGTTTTATAAGGGAACAATACTTACTACACTTTGACTTTTTGGAGACAAGCCTGACATAGCAGATACTCAAAATTACATTCTCAGACTGGCCACTAGAGTGCTGCAGGACTGCATGCAATGCAGTAATATATTTAAAGCATTAACTAATAGATGCTCTCAATTGCCTAAATTAAAAGACTGCTCAGAAAGAACAGATCGCATGGAGTCTATTAGCACCCAAAGAAATATCTGTGTTGGAACATGATTCACTGTGTTTGTCTCAAAAGCAAAAGGTAGAGGTTTAGACACACTCATACATACCTGACATCAAAATTTCCAAACTGTATAATACTACTACCTTAGTTCTTACTATTCGACATTATCAAATCAGCATCAAAGATTATGGTTGACAACTCTACCAAAAGGATAATTTATTGTGTTAGAGAAAAATTAAGGGGGCTGCAAGCATGCTGCACTAAAACCCTGACTTTTCTCCATTTTCTTACTTTAAAATTTTATTTTTGTTCTGCTTTTACAATACATATATTGCATATACATGCATATATATATATATATATGCATATGATACATATAACACATATATCTCATTGGAAGTTCCGAAGACACTCAACCTTAGAGGCAAAAATTAAGTGTGTTTTCAAGAGACTGAAAGAGTATTTACTTTTGAATTTCTTCCTCCTCGGATTCTTCATGTTGGTCAAAAAGCTCCCACTTAGAAGTAGTAACAGCTAGAAGAGACCATAAGGTAATTTTAACAACAGAAACAGCTATCACAAACTCGAAAAATTAGTATTTGTAGATATAATAAAACTCATGATGTAATAAAATTGACCAGCATCTAGCATTTAATTCAGACTTTGTATTTCATAGAAATACTCAAAACTCCACATTATCACAATATTTACTATTTGAAGAGTTATTCACTTATATTGCATACCATGTTTCAGTAAATCCTTCAAAAGCAGTCAAGCATTTGTCAGTTTATAAAATCTTACCTTCCAAACAAATATGTAGAAAGACAGCCAACCACAGACACAGACTGATTTATTTACTTAAATATTTACTGTAATGAATTGTTATTTATTTCTAAAGGTTGGTAGGTTATTGAAGTAGAATAACAAAACTAGAACACACTATTTTCTTCACCAAAGTTATAAGCAAAAATAGAAGTTACAATTGAGAAATCCTACTGTATTACTACAGAAATCATATTAGTACTTTTAAACAGATCAGTTGAAAATAATCATGAAACACAGAAGTGACATTAAGCTTTCACTTTACTTCAGGAAGCATTTAATTTAACATACACTTTGAAAACTAACCTTGAGCTTCCAGTTCCGATTCATCCACTGCTTCCCACTTAGAAGGGGCAACTTTAAATATAGGCTCATTCTTTTTTGAGTCTTCAGCTGTATCCACTGTTGGAGAAAGAGACACAGAAAAATAATTTCCAATGCTCTGCAAAAGTACAAACAGAAAAATCCTAACATAACAGTTAGATTTAAATATGAAAGCATATTAAGCTGCTTTGTTATTTGCAAAGAAAAGAAATTAGGATTTGGAACCTGATATCCATAACATCAGAAGACACCCACTGTGTCTCTGAAGCAATTACAAACTAAAAGCAGATTTAAAACTAATTCTTCCTAGAAAAAATTTAAATTAATCAAAGTCAACATTTTACAAAGCTACATGCCATGTTAATTCTTGGCTGAACTTGTAAAAACTACTTGGGGAAAAATAGATCATTAAAAATTGAAGATACAAATTGTAAGCAGTGTTGAAACATTTCGTACAAGGAACTCCATCAAGATCATCATCCAGCGATTTAATTGGGACTCCATCCAGATCATCAATAGGAGCAGCATCAATAGGAATTCCATCCACATCCTCTAGTGGAGCACCATCAAGCTCTTCCTCAATGGGAGCACCATCAAGATCATCTGGTACTTCCTGAAAGCAAAGAATAATTAATTATTTCAATAATAAATCTACACCGCTTTTCTTTACTTCTGCAATCGTTTCATTTCTTCTTAAAGGAATAGTTTTGGAAATATCTAAACACAAAACCCCTCAACATCAACAATTTTTGCTTCCCAGTACAGTTGTTTATTGCAAAAGATAAATAAGACAATATCCTCCTATAAAAAAATTGTAGGCAAGAACTTGGAATTTTCCCACAATATTCTGGAAGCTTTGCAATACCTATATTCAAAAGAAGAGATATTAAGCTGAGCTTTTGCTTGAAATGAGCCAATTACAGTCAGATAAATTATACATAGTACACAGGAAAAATTCCCTGAGCACTAGTAAGCTGAACAACTGACAGAAATCAGCTATTTAGCAGGAACACAAATTTAAGGAACACACGTAAATGACATGTACACCTACTTATTCTAACTTGTTAGGTACACTGTCCTTCATAGGCACACATTCACTCTGCTCTACTATAACGGAAATAAGCCAACCTTGCAATTATACTGTAGGTCTGCCTTCAACTGTTCCAAAAGGCATGTTTCCACAGAATTAGAAAATTAACTTATCCTGAACATACAGAAATTTATGTCTTTATTTTCTTGAATAATACGTATATATAACTGTAAGAAGATCAGTACACATTCACTCAGAGCTAATGGTATCCCAAAACTTTTAAGCATAGAGCTTCAAAATATTGAATAGTAATTTATACGTATCATTATGCAGTAACTAAAGCTGATTACATATCCTATTTGAAATAACCTATTTGATATAGCAAAAAAGATATAAATACTGTAGCATAACAAAAAAGTTAGGAATTTACTGCCCTAATACAGTACAGCAAAGATCAAAGTAGAACATCACCAGTGTAAATGACCTACAACAATCTTCCTCTCAAATTAAGAAAGCTCAGATGGTTTCATCACATCTAAGTGTGACACTCACACAAAAAGAATGTGGATGATTCAGGTAGTCAGATGCCTAGCACTAGTCTTTGCTCTGAAATGGTTTCACAAAATAACACCACCATAGCACCTAATCTACAAACAACCAACGTATAAACAGATCAAACAGTATTTGCATCTGAAAATCTCTCTTACGCTTGTATTTAAGAGTAAGGATTCCTAGGGAAAAAAAGGGTTTGTTCACCTTAACAGAGACATCAAAATAATACTTGTCAGCCCTACTGCGTACTTACACATTTTCCTCAGCATCTGCTCTCATCTGCTAGCATCACTACCAAGGTCACTTACCTCTGTTTCTTTATCTTCCATGATATTTACAAGCCCCAAGAAAATATTCTGTAGTTTGATCAGAAATGGTTCTGGATAGATTGCCCAGTCTTCCCATGCTCGGAAGCATGTCATCACCCGTTGCTAGAAACAATAGGGGAAAAAAAAATGCTCATAGATTTCTATTAGGAAATTTTAAGTAATTGGAAATATACCACAGAGCACTAATACTATAGACAGCTACTCCTAAGTAGTTCCATACTAAAGTATATTGCAATGATACCATGCTGGTATGAATGAAATTATGTTCCTACTTTCACGTTTCTTGTTTTTGTCAACCTTCAGCTCAAGCTTGACACATTAAACGTAGCTACAGGTATTAAAAAAAAAAAAAACCAAAACAACAAAAAAAGCAAGAAAAATACTACTGCCTGTCGTCACTATATAACTAGTTACTATGTAACTAAAACTGATTCTCAACCTAGAGCGATTGGGAGCAAAGGAGGTAGGACAGCCAGGATAAAGGCCTTAAACAGGAAAACTAACTACATTGTAAGCTTTGTATTTAAAGTTTCTGATTTAAAAGGAACAACAAAAAAAAAAAATCAACAAAAAAAAAACCAACAAAAAAAAAAAAGGCAAAAACCAAACTGTAGAGGAATCTTTAAAACAGGAGAAAGAAAAGCGGAAAAAACAGGCTGAGCATGAGAATGGTGAGAAGCAGAGCACTTCATCTCAGAAATCACTCCCAACTACCCATGGTCAGACTGCTTAAAGAACCTCAAAAAACAAAGCCTGGCACAAAAAAAACCTTTGAAATAACTTTATGCTGTTAAATCCACCAGTTTCTTTCCACAGGTAGCACCCACATTTATTTTTGAAACCAAAATATAGGCGGTCCAAAAATAATCAGAAAGCTAGAAGGCCTTGTTTGAAACTCAAGTACTAAACAGATATCCTCTCAACTCCACAACTATACATCTACAGGTACACTTCAGTTCTTAGATGCTGATTTTCTTCCTTTATTTCAAGGCTATCTTTGCAAGAGAGAAAATTTGATTTATTTTTTTTTTCAAGCTTAGTTAGGAAGCCTGAGATCTAAGTCATCTATCATAGTATACTATCTCTTGTGCAGGAACACCTATTTATTTGACTTCTATGTCATGTAAATAACAATGAAATACATACCTTGAAATTTTCAGACTGTAAATGGCCTTGTATTGTACGGTAAGTAGCATTGAGATCAGAGAATATCTGACATAATTTTGTTTCAAAACTAGAATTAAACATATACATTTCTTTAGTTAAACTTCGTAATATATGGTTTTTGGTCATACATAATTAATGAAAATGCCTGGGACAGGACTCAAAAGCACAAAGTTCTGATCCCTATATTAGCTATGTACTGAACTATAAAGCAAATATTATTACTGTATATTAAATCGCCTTGGACAACAACAGAACTGTGAAGGGAGATCTTCACATCTGCTGCAGTCTCTTTATACCGCCTGGAAAGATTGGAGGAGTATAAAAGGAGTTTTACAACCTTATAACAATGAAAGAATTGTCTCAAAATTCAACCTGTTTTTTTTTTTTTTTTTTAAATCTTTTGTTACATTTCTATTCTAATTTACCCAATGGGGTCCTCAATGAAAGCAGAGTGAGTAGCAGCTGCCTAGCTCCCCTTGAGCTTCTCTCAATGTGCAGAAAAAACCTGGCACAGCAAAGACACGCTGCCACAATAAACATCATTTTTAATCACTAGTCTTGCAACATGCTAAATATTCCCCATCATGCTACCATAATGTTAGAGAAACTCCAGGAAGTAGACACAATTAAATATCTAAATATTACAAAGGCACTCTCCATTGGACATTGTTCTTAAATTCTTTGCAGTGCCTTAGAAACAAAAGTACATAATTCCCTCACAAGTTCTTCAAAGTTCATGAAGAATTGAAACACCACCTCTCAATTTAAAAATAAATAAATAAATAAATAAATCTATTTCAAAAATTTACTTCTTCACATGGAATTTTTGCTATACCATGCCTTGGATATTACCTACAGGCTCACTTTCTGTAAAAAGGCACATGAGTTATTCTCACCTCTGTGAAGTTCCATGCAAGTTGTTCCTTGATAGGGCACATAACACTTCTGTTTGCATTATAAAACAATCCTATGCATTAAGATGTTACACCTTACACATTTTCATGCAAAGAGATATAAGTATCAGTGTTGTAACAGTAGCCTCACAGAATAGTGTTAATTTCTCTACAGCCACATTTACCCAATGATGTACAAAACTGAATGTAAGTATATTTTTCTTTTAATCAATCACCTGAAATACTATACTTACAATTTTCTATAGTAGGAAGCATTGGCAACTTTAGCTGAAGAGTTGTATAACACATCCGACACTAGATATAATCTTGCAATCTACAATAAAAAACGTTCAAGATAACTCTAAAGTTTAAATGTTCCTGCAAATATATGCATTTTTCCAGAAAGAATACAAGAGAGTTTAAAGGTAGTTTACATTATCTGGAAGTACCAAATTAAAACTAAGTGTAGCGCAGACATATTGTTAATAAACATGCTAAGAGGCATGTACCTTTCGCTATAGGGTACTAACCACTGTAACATATTACACAGTATTACAAAGGACAGATCATGGCATTCAAGTTTTTACTTCCTTATTTGAACAAACGATTCTGTTGTTTTCAACTTCACAAAAAGGCAGAACATCACTTTCAAGCAAGTTCAGAAAGAACATAAAAATATATAACAAAATGCCACAGGAGAAAAAGTATCCTCCAATTCAAGCCCACATTTTAATACAAAACCTTAATGCTATCTGAAATGATACGCATGTGCTGTTACGTGCGCTCTTCCCCCAAAATACAAGATTTTACAAAATCTCCACACCTTCTTCGGAAGAGGAGTCTTCAGAATGGACAATGACTCTGTAATGCAGTCTACAATTTCTTCAGCAGCTTCTGCATTATTTAGACAGAATACCATTGCATCCCCAATATCGTTCTTCCGAGGTGTTAATCCACGCAGAATTTCCTCTAATTTGTCCCTCTGTCTGAAATATCAGAAATTTTAATACTTTCAATATAAAATTAACAGTACTTTGGGGAATTTCCATTTAATGATGCTTTTGATTTTTCCATCTTAAGTACAAAAACAATTTTAAATATTTTTATATTCTGTTGTCTGAATATTTTCAGTGACTGATGAACATATGCATCCATATTACATAAACAATGTGCAAAAAATTCCCACTCAAGTCTTGAAGACCCGTAGAAGTCAAGGAAAAATAAAAGAAATACCTAACACAGCACATCAGTATCTCTAATAATGCAATTATCTTTGGGGATTTAGTTTAAGCCTAAAGCAAAATGGACAAATCTAAAGCATGCAAGTAATTTCTGCTGTGGAATAAGAAACATTAGATTCAGAAAGCTAGTAAGAAGCAATTATTTCAGGTTTTTCCTAACCTCCATATATAGACAACACTCTCAAAAGAGTACCTTTTTGAGCCCTTCAAAAAGAAGATACAAGAAATAAGTTATGTATTAACACCTCCAGAAGTATGACTGGTATCATAACTACGATGAAAATAATAGAACAAGAAAAATTCCACATGCTAAGATCACAGTTGGAACAGTAACAGCAAAATTAGGAAACTCGCGTATAAATGTCCTTCCTGCTTATTAACAACTGCTCCCAATTTTAATTCTGATGAACAGCATCAATACATTTAAGATTATAATAACCATTCAGTTCATGAGAACATAGCAATGTTGAGCTGCTATACACCCCCACTAATATATATGAACAGAAAATGGGGGAAAGCTTATCCTCCCAAGCACCTTCAAATAAAGGGTTAATAAAAATTCATACAATCATAGCATAGTTAGGGCTGGAAAGGATGTTAAGATCATCTAGTTCCAACCCCACCATTGTTCAATGATGACAAATCTAACCAAATCCAGAATGTATCTGACAACAAGCATCATCAAAAAAGACTAACTGAAAAGCACAGAGACTAAGATAGTTTCTAAGTAACGCAATGACAAGCATGGTAATATTTAAGGGATGACGTATTATAACTACAAAATCACAACAGGAAAAAACCCCCAAGCAGATTAGCATTTAAAACAGCCCTATAAATTGATGGAATTCCATACTCTTCCTTAAGTGCACCCTTCTTGTTTGGTTCTTCTACAAACGCTTCTGTTTCTTGCTCTTCAGACATCCCATGCAAGTATGGATTCAATGGTGGTGGCCTCCAAAATGATCCATTCTTGAACATACGGAAATCTTCTGTCCTCCACTTTGTTGGAGCATCTCCCTAAGAGAAAACAATAGTATTTTACCTTTGGTATTCTTTATTTCATTATGCTTAAAGTTATGAATTGTCACTAAAATTCTACTTACCTGAAGAATTGAATAAAGCTTCCATCTGTAATATACATGGGCTGGAGTCTGGTTTTCAAATAAAAACCTACACCGAAGAGCAAAGAAAAGATACAAAACATATCACATTATTTAACTGAGGCAAATCCAAAGGAAGTAATTAAAAAACCCACCAAACCTTGTTCAGAATCCCACCCCAGCTGCTGAGTAAACAAGATAGATAAAATCACGTACGCCTACTGCACAGCTGTGCGGAACAGCATGAGCAGGTACAACTGCACATACACATGCAATCTGCAAAGCAGAGTGCAGAATTCAACAAAGGCAAAGCATTCCTCAGAAGTTAAAAGCAGAACAAACCGGGTTAAAAAGAGTACCCATGCAATCCCACAGTAAAGCAGAGGAATCATCAGTGGGAAGAGTCGCTATGGGAGCAACTGCAACCTCAACACAGGCAGTGCAGGAACTTGTAGTTGCACAGGTTCCTCAGAATGATTAGTAAATGACTTGAAGTTTTTCACCACTAAATTGCCTGAATTGTCAGAATACGGACAAGACTTGAAGGGTGGAGGGGGACACAGCTAGCCCATTTTTAATGGCCAGAATATTTTCTCAATTTGTATACAAAAACCACAATGAAGCACACTTTAACCTTACTTCAAGTAAACTATTTTTAAAAGGTCACTTAGTTTTTCCCTGGAAAAGCTTTTCAGTGACTACATTTCACGAGAAATTTGGAAACTAATCCTTTTTTTATTCCATTAACAATGATAGCTGGAAATTCTGACAATTTCATTATGGCACCTAGTATTTAATCCTATTTGCACCAACATCAAAATAAAAACAACTCCCAGCTATTGCTAAAGTTAGAAATCAGGCTCCAGGAAGACTGGACTTTACATTGAGATAGTATGTCTGTTTTGGGGAAGACTTTTGTCTTCTTTTTTTCCTAAATGGAATGCTACTACTTTCACTGATGACTTCCAATCCCCCACAAGAGTGGGAGTTAAATGTAATTTCATTACCAAGATGTTTTATGTACCTACAGATGTATATTATATTGTACACAGTATTTTATTTCTCCATACACATCAATAACAACTGGAATGAAGTGCATTCTTCAAAAACATAACCATTTGTGTAATTTGTAAAATTTAAATCTGCACATAAAGATTGACATAGTAAAACCAACTCTTACTAGCATTTTAGAAAGGTAAAGTATTAGCAACAGTGAAAACAGTTAATGCTATATCAAACTGAAGCAACATAATAAGCACCTGAACATGGGATTGTTGATTTCTCGGTTCATGATCATGGCTTCAAACATAGGCCCTTCCCGTACCACAAACTCTATCATTCGATGTATCAAAGCGAGCAAATTCCTACAACAACAACACAGTTAAAGAAAAATTGATTCAGACCTAACACTATATAGAACTACACTCCACCTAAGATACTACAACTGTGCAGGAGATTATTTTGCTGTATTGTTAAAAGAACTGTACAAAAGATTGGTAACATGGAACATATTATAGCCTTTCATCATAGACACGGGCATTCTAAAATATAAACATGCCTACAACTGGTTGAGTAAGAATTTAAGAGGAAACCTCTTTCCTGAATTGCCACAGCTTAGCCTACAACCATCTGCTTAATAGTCCTTATGCATAAAAATGGGCAAACACCAAAGTACAATTAACTATCCAAAAACTAAACCCTCATCTAAACTGTCTAGAACTAAGACCAAAGTGTTAGCCAAAGTTCTACAGAGCAACAAATGTCTGAATATTACGCTTAAAATTAAAGACACATAGTTTTGAATATTCAAGAGAAACGGCATTTAGCTTTCCAATATTCAAGTATGAAAAGCAAAATAGCCTCCTTGATGCCAAACAGGGCAATGATTTTATTAAACTGAAATTTCTTTTTGGTCAAGACTCAACTATTGACATAGAACAAAACTGTCCATTATTTCGTGTCATACCTTCCAATGTCTCCTCCCTGAGACACTCAAGTGAACCAAGTCACAATGAAAAAAAATAAATCAATAAAAATCTGAATTCATTTCATTCAGCTCTACATCCTGAGACAGGTAAGAAGCAGATGTGAAGTGCACATTTTTCAAGCCACATCTGAAAATGCAGAGTCACTTATAAATGGTAACAGGAGATAGTCATATAAGTTTCGTGAAGAATAGTGACCAGCAGTTTCCAACCCTTTGGGTTTTTTTGGAAACAGGATCCTGAATTTTCAAATATAGATTTCCTACATGTATCAAAAACTCCAAAGCATATGTCCCTTGAATGTGATGCAAACAAATAAAAATATACAGATTTTTACATTTTCTAATTTATTTTCTTAGATTTAACAAATGGATATTGTTTCTTCATGTTATCTCATTAGACTTCATTTTAGAGCTTTTTTTAATTATTAAAATTCAAGAACTGTTACATTAAAAAGCTGCAGAATTTTCTATTACTTCTTAGTAATGAGGTGATTATTTTCTACCACGAATATTCAAAGTTACAGATATAATGCACTAGATCAAAAAGAAAATTCAACTTAAAAATCTAGTAATAAAAAACTGCCCCTGCCATCTGCCAACTTAGATGTGCTGTTTTATACCAGCTAGCATAAATCTACGTTTGCCTCAAATATGACACAAAAAAAAAAACCAAACTGCTATCAGCTCAATTTTCCTGTATTTCCTTTTTATAATCCCAGAAACATTGTAAAGAGGACATAGTCTCAATAATTCTGTAGCCATTTTATTTAAAGCAGCATTCTGAAAGTCTAAATAGCAAGGCTGTACTTGTCATATGAACTGTATTTGAAAACATCAATAAGAAAACAGTTACCAACTACCTTTCAAGCCTCTGAGCTCCCACGCTATTCATTTATTTTAAGGCAAGTTCAGTGTGGTCATTTCTGGCTTCCTGCAGAACCATGACATTGATTTTCATCTAATTTTTCTTTCATCGAGTACCATAAAGTTGCGTAAGAGCAGCTTATGCTTGAACAAGAACATCTGCTTGGGAAACACCTCAGATGTATGAAAAAAGATTCAGTACATCCCATATCTGAAAGAGGGTGCATTTTGGTGTATGAGATATGACTACTTGAAAGTGAACTCAAAAAAAAAAAATTGATAGTGTATACTCAGGTTTTTCTGTTTAGTAAATACGAAGAAGAAAGAGATGTTAAAACCAGTATTAATGTAATCATAATTAAATATATTATCCCACTGAAGCCAGTTGAAGTTTCTGCATGATGCAATGCACTGTGTAATAGTCTTAGGAGCTGTCATTATCATCTTTGAAAGTTGTCAGGAAAAAATAATTTCAAATACAATTCAATTAACATGAGTTTTTCATATATGAACTTTCAAAATGCTACAGTAAATAAGATGGAAACTTTTTCCTCTGAAAGCTGCTTACTCTGTAAGCACTGTACAGTTTTACAAGTACTTGTTCTACTATTCAGTATTTTTCTCCAATCAAGACTCCTCCTGGTTGTCATAATTACTCATGTCTCTACCCAACAAGAATTGTATTGACTTAAAATTTAATCAAGAAATATTAGTGCGTCTGATCATCGATTGACATGTATGTTAATATACTGTAACTACCTTCATGAATCTCTTTCTCCCCCCACACACACACATGAAAAAAAAGAAAAAAGGGACTTTGTGATAATTAAAACAGTGTAGTAAAAAAAGATGATAGTTTTAAGTGCATTATTTTAAAATGTCATTTAGCTTAAAATTGGCCAACAAAAAAAAGTTTCTCAGTTATAATAAAACCACATTTATTGGAGCCGATCGTACCAATGTCTGGTCAAAAACTGTATACTTTCCCAATCCATCCCATGATGTTTTCCTGGTCCCCCGCTGCCGCAGACAGTTCAGCTGGTGTTGCTCACCAAGGCCAATGTCAAAGAGAATTTGGTAATCTTTTGTGCTTATTTACTTTTAAAACAGTGTTGTGTTCCTATGTTTGGGAAAAGGTTTTAGCTTAACTGAGCAAGAGTATACCTATTCTAGTGAGAAGGAAGGAGCACTGATGAGGACCAAACTGTGAAAATGCCCCTGAAATAGAGAACTACCTTTTTCAGCATCCAAAATTATTTATTGCTGCACATAAAAAAACCCCAGCATAAATTAAAAAGTAAAACTTAAAAACAAAAAAAATATTTAAAACACAAAACAAAACCAAAACAAACAAAACACAAAACGAAGCAATAAAAAAAAAAAAAAAAACAAAAAAAAAAAAAATATTTAAAACACAAAACAAAACCAAAACAAACAAAACACAAAACGAAGCAATAAAAAAAAAAAAAAAAACAAAAAAAAAAAAAATATTTAAAACACAAAACAAAACCAAAACAAACAAAACACAAAACGAAGCAATAAAAAAAAAAAAAAAAAACCCAACAACAAAAACCCACGAACCACAAAAGAGAAATAAGAGAGGGAGAAAAATTCCCACAGCACCACACTGGACACAGCTGCCTCCTAGCTATGAAGTACTCATATTTATGTCAGGACTTAGCATCTCTAAGACAAGCTATTTCACCCTGGTGTACAGTCACAAGATTACCCTGCAACTATTTCTAGTGCTCAAATTAAATGCAAAAAGATAATTATTTAAACCTATCTTCACAATAAAAAAAAAAAATTAGTTATAGTAAGACTGTAAACCACACACATTTCTCACAAGTGTCATGAAGCAACCATTGCTCAGTCAAGCCATTACCTTTTCCTCAACATCACCATTTTTCTTTAAAATTCCGAAGGGGAAATTTTCTATATTTAGATCAGTAATAATAAAGAAAAACATGTACCTTTCTGTTGGGATAACCACTTTGACTATGGCTTGCGACAGAGTCTGTATATGAAGTCACATCAGATAATAAACATAGAATATGTGAGTATTGTTAACAAGTAACAAGCAAAAATATACATATGCAATGAAAATACTACACATCTATCACAAGTTTTGCAGGCAATCACTGCTGTGAAGTTATAACTAAGCAATTACACAAAATGCAAATGGTTGTGTCAGTGAACCATAAAGGTTCACTAATTGCAAAGTATCAGAACATTCCTGTCAGAATGTACATTGATGCACTGAATAGGTACTATGCTGATATAATTAAGAAAGGAGTTCTTAAGTTTACAAAAAGATTCTAAAGTATTTGACTTGGATCATGTTGATATTACTTTATTCCCAAGTCTTACAAAAAACAGCCCTAACATTTAAGTGTCATTCAAAGAATCAACAAATTCTTACAAATGTAAATCAAGTTGGTTTGTGATTACAAGATACTTACCCTTTTATCAGCTAATAGTCCAGAAAAAAAGTTTGAAAACTGACTCCATAAGTAGCATAAAATACTTACTCCATGTCCAGATTAATAACCTTCTACATAAAATATATCAACTCCTCTAAAATAGTGTAAAAATAATGCTACCCAAATTAAAATGTAGTATTTTCTCTAAATAAAACAATTTAGATCCTGCAATTTGGCAGCCAACAAAAGGGGGGGACGTAGGAGAAAAAAATCCAGGGAGCCTGGAGGGGGAAAATGATAGCCAGATTTAAAGCAGCACTAAAATAAATCAAGACCCAATATACTGTTCCCTAACATAGACATGAAACAGAACTTCAGGAATTAACTAGGTTCCCTTGGGCTACAGCAGGGAGCCATTGAGCTTGTACACTAAGGGCCGCCAAAGTCAGCCTGAACAATGCAAATCTATGAAGCCACTGACATACTGTCACAGGTGTAGTATTTATCATTGAGATATGGCCCTGGGTACTGTAAGTTACCTTCTCAAAATCTTCCTTGTTTTTTGGCGGTGGTAACATTGGAGCATTAGGATTCTTCAATCTTTCTCTAGGCTGGGCATTAAAAGGCAGTCCTGATGGAGGAGGTGGGAGGGTATGCTCCATCATAGAAGGTGGGATGTATATTGGATGTGGTGGTATAGGTACAGCTTTGCCCCAGCCTAACTTCATTTCAAATGACATAATCATCTTGCCTGAAAAAATGAAAGCAAACAAAACAAAAACACCATTATGCTATAAATTGGTTCTGCATTGCTCAAGATTTCTCCATTTAAGCACAGCATTGAGGTTTGCCTACCATGGTTTAGTTTTTGCTTATGCTGCCAATTAGCATATCACATCTATCAGGCTACATCATGCAAATGAAAGCCTATTGCATGTAATGTTTTATTAATCATCCCCCAAAGCATGTTTTAAGGAGACTACAGTACAAATTACTTGATTTGTTGGGGGAAAAAGAATTTTAAAAATTTGATGTTCAGTACACGAGAATGAACACAGTAATTTTCAAATCATACTATTTCTGCACTTCACCAAAATGTTTTGCTCATAATAACAAACTTTAAATTATGCTATCAAATCCAAATGTAAGAACTCTTACATAAGGTAAACCTTACTAATGGTCCTAGGAAAGGACCATCTTGACTAAGCTGTGCAAGGGCAACCTTTTAGTTTTTATTCTTTTTGTCTAGGATGCCAATTTTTTCTTTTATTTTCAGGCTCTTCCTGAACTGTAAGAACACAGCTTTCTTCATTTCTTCATTTCTTATATGCAAAATTACATGTCTAGTGTAGTAATTACCTCTTCAGTATGAGGAATTTAGCCATTACTCAAAAGAACAGAACATATTTGTCACCAATTATTTATCATAATCTGTGCCCTAGTTAAATTTATTCACTAGAAAAAAAAAAAAATAAATATTGTCAGGAAACAACTACAACAGATTGCTTCTTAAAATAGTCTGTTTAGAGGAGAGATTATCAAACATTACCTCCTGCTCACATCTTCAAAACAGTCAGAAAGGTTACATCTTTACCCACAGCAAAAGCCACTAGTATACTCAGCCCTTGCACATGCTGTAGTTTGACAACATTCAGCTGCCAGTACAACAGTGTGAACTAAAATCACTGCCAGTGCGGCATATACTGGAGTTACAGCATGCCTACCTATTAGCCTGATAAAACAACTTGAAGACATAGTTACTCCTCAGTATTCCTACAAAAATAATTAGAATTCCAAAATGAGAAATCTGCTTACCATTCAAATTCTTTAATGCTCTTTCAGCATCTCTCCTGTTCATAAAGGCAACAAAGCCACAATTTCTTTCTCTTGCTCTTTCTTCATCAGTTCTTGGCCACATAATTTTTACACTTGCTAATGGTCCAAAGCGTCCAAACTCTTGACACAACATCTCTTCATTCATCTACATGAAAAAAGGTAAAAATTATCATCTTGGTACAGTATTTCTAAGATACGCATTCATATTATTGTCCAAATGTAGAGGTTTTAATTTGCCGAGTTTCTGGGAAAACAACACTTTATTGATGCCTCCCCAATGCAATATACTGCAAAAATAATGCTTTTTAAAACTGCATTTTAAACTGAGCACACTCAAATTTTTGAGATTTGATCCACCTCGCATGAAGATATCCATGGAAAAATAATTTTAACTAAGCATTTTTGCATCTAGTAACTGATAGTCTAAACTTTAACTTTTGCATCATATTGTGCAGAGCATTTATTCAAATGAATACTGCCTCTATGGTCACGAACTGTACCTGGTATATGGGTTTAAACATATGCAATGGTTTAAGGTAAAAAGAGGGGAAAATTGCCAATGGAAAAAAATTCATCTGGACCCAAACATGCCAACACTGCATTCCTTGACTCTGAACTTACCTGAGGATTAATATTTCCAAGATACAAATTTGTTGTGCTTGGATCTCCAACATCATGTGACCCTGGTGCATAATCATCCAGTACTACAATGATGGAGGAAAAAAAAACAGAAAAAAAAAGAAGTCATAATTTTTGCTATGCATTTAAGTGGCAACATTAGATTGAATGAGAAAAGAATCTCTATTACCACCAGATGATCTGTTTCTTCTTGAAGGAGCATCCACTGAATAAAGAGAAGAAAAATACATATATCATTTAGTCGACAAATCACGTAGCCCAAACAAACATAAAAAGTAGTATCTACTTACTTGAACGACGCTGGCCATCTGAATCTGACTGGGGTGGTTCAAAACGACTCAATCTACCTTTTGTTTTATGTCTTTCATCACGTTCCTCTTGTATTCTACAAACATTCAATGTAAATAACTTAATACTGTTTTGAGGGGTTTATTCTATAATTTTAAAGTTAACTTTAGAATTATGAGAACGCTTAATATTAAACAATGGGCTTCTTAAAGATTTCAAATTGCCACTATGTTTGAATTTCTGTTTAATCAACTGGAATATATCTACCGGAATTATTCCAGTTGCATGCTTCCTCACTCATACTGTCAGGGTGTTTTAATCTCAAACAAAATTGACTCGGTTTGAGAAGCAGTTTACAAAACCAGAAATAAGAACTGTGCTCTGAAAGTGACCCAAATTCAACATCCAACTGCCAGAGATCCACTGACCGTTCAGATGACTTTTCAAGATGCACACAACTCCTTAGCATCTATTTCTCCTTCTATTTTTCCTAAGCCTGCAGGCCACCTTGTAGGGTGATATACACCCCCACATGACTACTTCCACAACATACAGGATCTCATCTCACTTTATACCTCTGAGAACAGTACTCACAAAATAACTACTTGGCCATTTACGGATTCATAATGCAGTACCTATTGTTTTTTAATGCATAGAAGTTATTTTGGTTTCCATCTCTAACATCAGGGAAAATGTATGGCACTGAGTTACACTCAACATATGTGCTGCTCTGTCTGTTGTATTATATATTCAAAAGTGAAAGAATCTGTTTTTTGAGTATTATTCAACTTGTTTTTGAAATTATGGTAGCTGAAGTAGATCTCTAAACATTAATTCCAAGTCTTACTTCTGCATTAGCACAAAAGCTCGACCTCATACTGCAATTCCTCTGAGTATAGTTTGAAAGACACTGACAAAAGGTCTTATTCTTCCTGAGACTGATACCCATTTCAATTTTTCCATCAAGGGAAAACTCAACACCCAAAACCTGAACATCCTTATCTATTACAGTACCTACTTGTCTTTCTGTATCATCACTAACTTCAACAATGCATGAGACCATATTAACCCATGTTCTCATTTAGGGACTCACACTTGCTAATCTGTAACAGAATTGCATCTCAAGTTCCACTGGTAAGTAACATAGTGACAGCAGCTGTCCAAGAAACAAACATAGGTTTCCATTTTTTATCCTGATAGTTGGCTGGTTGATTCAATCAACAAAGCTTCTATTAACATCTGATCCAAAAATCATCTTCGGTAGCTTTGGAAAAAAGACAGTCATTTACCGGGATCTCTGAAATACTTTATGCATTTACATGTAATTTTTTTGGTTAATTGCTCCAGATATTCTTCTGCTTTGGAAGGCAGTACCAAAGGGTTTCAAATCAAACATCTCTGACATGCAGAGAAATCCATTCATTTCAATAGACAAGTATTTAAGCTGATATAACAGACTTTTCTGGTTTGTTTTTTGATCATTTTATAGACTCTGGTCAATGCTAGATTTCAAAACAGAAGTCCTTTTCAGCAATAGTGGTAGATGTTTCCTATCACCAATCAGCATAAGGGCAGAACTATCACCAAATATCATGAGCTAATTAGATGGCAACTGATTATCCAAATCACCAACACCTATAAACAGACTGCGAACTCTGTTTAATTATCACTGCCATTGTTAATTAAATTATACCACTCCACAAGCATTTGGGGGGAAAAAAACAAAAAAAGAAACAACCCAAAAAAACAATAAAAAGTTACTTTGAGAATTGGCTTAGTAAGAATGATCCTAAATATTGCCTGTAAAAACAAGGTGAAAACCTTGCATCTTCCTTATTTACAATTAATAAAAATAGTCAAACTTACTGCTTTAATTCTTCTTTAAAAAGTTCCAAATTACTCTTTTTCTTTTCCTTCTCTCCTTTCTTCAAAGGCTAAAATTAAAGATATATCAGCCAACACTTCAGCAGATAAGATGAACAAAAATAAAACCTATACATATATAACAAATTTTTAGATCATTTTCATGCATGTTTTACCCACAGCTTTCAAACCAAGAAAACTACAGGAGAGGAAAAAAAAAAAAAAAAAAAAAAAAACAAACCACCACAAAAACCAGACTTGAAAACATTAAGACTGAGCACTATCAAACACAAAGCTAGAAAATATAAAATTAAAGATAGATTAAACGAAACTTGACTACTTCTCATTGCTACAATGCAGCGTGTGATCAGTCTCTCTACAACATACAAATTTAAAATATCTGTGATTTGTCAGTTTGTTCCACTTAGGAACTTAGAAGCTGACTACACCCCTAGCAAACCATCATGCTCTAATTATGTGTGTACATATATATGTAAATTAATTTACATATATATATTCAACTATTTTATCCACAGACTAACGTTCTACATGAAAAGAATTTCTTCTCTTGCTTCCTTTCAGATATAAATACAGGTCTGAAGAAACAGTTACTCTAAATAGCACAAGATCCTCAGAAAAAAAAAACAAAAAAAAAACAAAAAAAACCTCTGGAATGACAAATATGGATATTGTAATTATTTTTTCTTTACTGTAATATGTGTACCTTTACTAACTTGTGAACTTTCATCCTCAACAACATTGCTTTCATAAAACCAAATTTAAATGAAAACGTTTCCAATAGGCAGACATACAAAATATTTATTGTGTTACACACTACAGCTTTGGAAAAACTGGACTTCCTACTCACCCCAGGCAAAGTTGTTTGTTTGTTTTTGTTTTTGGGGATGGTCTGCCAAATAAATAAAATCATTTTTACCTCATTATCTTCAATCACCATTGGACAGGGCAAGTGAGTAAACTGATTGCATTACTTGATAAGTATTTACGACAAATTTGAAAAGCAGTAATATTCTCACAGTACAAACACTTGCATACGACATAACAGAGTTCAGCATAAGAAAAGAATGCTACAATTAATTTCTGTAACTGCAGAGCTTTACATACAATAAAAATCACAACTGCCGTCCAGTATTACCCGAGTAGTCTAAATTTGAGTTTTGTTTAAAGTTGGACGGAGGCCAGGATGGGATTACTCACAATTACCACATTACATCTCATTTCCCACCCTAACAGGCAGTGACGTGTATGTTTCACTGAAGCTTAAAAATTGTAGTAAGCTCTATTAAAATACTTTTTAAAAATATCCCAAGACATTAATTACACATTACACATATACAGTAGTAATAGTAACCAGATATAACTACCACTTGACAACTTTGTTCATAATATTTCCATTACTTTTTATGATGAAATCTCAGTTGGGAAAAAAAAAAAAAAGAAAAGTATCACACCATGCTTTTGATAGAAGTCAAAATAAACAAAAACAAGGTGTTCAGCTGCAAAAATCTGCAGGTTCTACAACCTATGTGGTACAACTCAAAGAGCAACGGGACTTCTCAAACATCACCTTAAACAAAATTTCAAAAACCTCACCAAGGAAAGCTTGGATCAGTGCAAAGGCTCTTCTATTTTTTTTTCTTTCTTTTTTTTTTTTTTTT
>NW_009945467.1:45372-56552 GCF_000696875.1 Nestor notabilis
ATAAAAAGCTAAAAACAGATGGCAGCAAGAACTAAAACTTCACAAATTCTTGGGATTGGAGATTTTGTTATTTTGCAAGTTCCTACATCTGTATTCATGAGGAGTCTGTCTTAGCAGGAACATAGTAAACACATACAGCAGATAAATCAAAGTGCAGCATTAGGAATATCATGGATACTGGGCTACTGGACCTCTGCATTTCATCATCTTGTTATTTGTTATGGGATTAAGCAAATCTAAATGTTCACCTTCTTTCAGTATATGATAAATACAGATAAAATTAGTCTGCAAGATCTCACAGACCTTTTTTAAACACTTCTAAATATTTCTTAAGTATAGGTTTAATATTTAAATAAGAAACTTACAGGCTTTTTGGTTTCTATCATTAAGAGAGATGGAGGCTTCTCATTAGATGGCTGGTTTGGCTGATTTTTTTGATCTGAAAATCGTGATGAAGGCTTATAGATTTTACCCCGTTTTTCATCTGTTTCATGCTCCTCTGCAATTAAAGGCAAATTAAAACCAAATTGTATTAACTAATGTTGCACAATACTGTTCATTAGAAAGATTATTTTTGTTCTTCAGTCTTGTTCATTCAACATATTATTTCACTTTAAAAAGTGGTAATATAAACTTTACCTAGGTTAGCGTCTTTTAATATAAAGTACAGAGATTAGGTTTTTAAAACAAAACATTTCTTACTTTGAAGTTTTAAAGACATATCATACCACTACCTACCTAGAGAGTCAAAGCATAAAGTCAGTTTTAGCTACTTGAGATCAAGTCCCCTTTGCTACTTCTAATGTAACAATTTTAAAAAGCAATTCAAAGCTAATCTTCATCTTTACTCAAAGCCAAATGATCCACCACTCCCAAAAAAACCCATGAGTTATACCTTTAGATGCATTAACGATTCCTCCTCTTACAAATGTTTTCACTTTATTACCATCACTTCCTTCAAAGGCAGCAAGGAATTCTTCATAAATTTCTGCAGCAGCCTTCTCATCCTCCTACATAGCAAATGTTAATCTATTTACTATCATCACAGAACAACCTTCACTAGACAGCTATACTTAAATTAGCTATGTGACATTCCTTTTTATTTTCTGGAGTTCATGCTACAAACTGCATCACATGAGTTTCAACTTTAGACAGAATTCAAATTTCTGAGATATGTGGGAAAAACACAGCACATAATATATAAAGCAAATAAGGCCTGTATGCTCAAATATGACCATTCATTTACAAGAGTTTACATGGCAATTTAACATCCAAAAGATACCAAACAGAAAATATCAAAGACCAGCACTATGAGACTGAAGCTTTGTTGACCTAAGCATCAGAAAACAGCACATATTCCATCTTGCCCATAACAATCAACCCATGTGACTGAAGGAAATTAACAACAGTCACCTTTATGTATTTCCCAGATAAGTTAATTCAATGACTTAATAAACCCAAGTGTAACACTAAATTTAGCACTACCATGTTTCTTTAGGCTCATATTCCCAACAACCTAGCAGGAGATATCCCACTGAAATACAGTAACAGTGATGCATGTATAGTTCAAAGCTACAATTACCAAAATAAAGACAACTGGTGATAAAGCTGATTGTAATCTAAAAGCAAACTTATTTCAGCTCTGCATACATAACAAAATTTCCACTGTATACCATTACCTTCTTTTTTAATTCTTCTTGCTCCTTCTTGCTCAGAGTCCGTTTGGCAGTACTCATTTTGCCAATACTGAATGCTTTAAGTTTGCTTTCCATTAGAGGCTGCAAAAGGAATACAAAAACACACATTAAGCCTTTCACAAAACAATTGAAACGATTTACTCTTCACATGGTCTAGACCAAAAACTTTCCACCTGAAGTGACTTAACCCAAACAGAACAAAGAAAAGGCTTCCTGTAGTTCTCTCTGAACTTCCCATTATCTAATACAACCAAAAAACTTAAATCTAGGGTTTTTAAAAACAAATCGTCCTCTGTTTAATGAGAAAGATTGTAATACACTATTCAAACACAGCAGAAATATGAAGGGTACTTGCTGTAAGAGCCTGGAGATCTAATCACTGCACAGCACAGAGTTTCTATACCTTTGGAAACACATACTTTGTACTACAGTTCCTCTTTGATCATCGCAATTTCCAAGAAAAGAAAGACAAAGAAAAGTTCCAAAAGCTTTTCTGACTATTTTGGCCAGAAAAATGTCTGCACAAGGCTGAACAGGTGTAACTGAAGAACAAAATGGATGGTAAATATCAGCTGTACATCAAGGTTAATCGCAATATTTTGGCTTGAAGAAGAAAATGCATTCTTGAGGTTTTTAGCTACTAGTTAAATAAAAGACCTCATATTTAGCTCCTAGATTCTTTCTACTTTAAGTAGTTTAACCTCCATTCCTTCTCTCCTTCCTTCTTGACACCCTAATGAAGGAAGGACTCCATGTAACAGTCATTTCTGGATAGTATGAAATTAGAATTATACATAGGTAGTTAACAGATGGGAAAGCATTGAGAGAGTGCAAACAGGATGAAGGCCATGTTCCAAAGGCAGAGGCAATGGGAAGGAAAGTAGAGAAAAGATAAGAAACTTCCCTGGAAACTCCTAATACAGTAATTCAAAAAGAATCAGCACAAGAACAAGAAAAAACATAAGCAATTAACCTTTATTTTCAAAAATTTTGTGATACTCTTGCACTGCACAGTGATGCTTAAAACTACCATTTCTGCAATGACAGCCCCTTAAAAAACAATCAGATGAATCTAATAAAACATCAACACAAGTAAGGTGAATGACTTACCTATCATATTATTTAAAAATCATCAATGCCAACTGCACAGGAGAGTTTCCTTGAGGAATAATTTTCTTTGTAAAAAGTTTTATTGCCAGTATCAGCCTCCTATTCAGAATTTTTACATACCAAAAAGCACTGTGAAAAACACCTGTTTAAAATACCTTATGTTCATAGTCCTTCTTTTGTATCACTAACACCTCCTAGTATATGACCAAAATAGCTCAAATTTCTTTGAAAAACGTTCCCTGCTTCATCCTTAAAAGGAAAACTATCAGTTACAAATTAATGCAGGGTTGTCTGGAGAGTTATCTGGTTTATGACACTATGTTTGTCAACATGAGCTGCTGTGACAGGTTTATTAGGAGCTTTTAATGCATCTGTGTTTTTGAAGTCAAGATCAGTTTTCCTGTTGTCTGAATGACAGCTTATATTTCAGTATAACAATATACAACCTTGGGAAAACATAGGCATACTGCTACAGCATGGCAATGGAGACTAAAGGCTTATTCTGTCATCAAGAAATAATCTCCCACAGTGATCTGACAGTATACCTGCAGATCAGCCACATGTATGTACGTATGTTCTAGTGACATAAGGGAAGCAACTGCAATATAATGAGAGCCCTGGCACTTAGATCTCCTCAGTTTAGACAGGGTCTCAGGGAAAAAAAACAAAACAAAAACAAAAAAAAAAAAAAAAAAAAAAAAAAAAAAAAAAAAAAAACAAAAAACACACAAACAAAACACACACCTTCGAAGTGGCTGGAGCAATACAAAGTTAATAGGATTAAACTAATTTATGTCTGCTAGATACATTCCAATAGGTAATTATATTATTATTAACCACATGCAGCTTCATAGAATTCCAAACAATTGAGCTATACAAAACCTGAAAGCCTTCCTCCTTCAAAAAATGGAAAATAATACAGTGAAAAGGCTAAAGAGATGGAAACAAAAAGAAAACTTCTAGTTGAGGAATCAAATCACCGTATGAAAGCAAACTCCCATTAAACGTAACACCGCATTGACTTTAAGAAGGCACAAAATACTGAAGCGCCAGTTCCATCAAAAACACAAAAGAGATTTAAGAGTGATTTTCCAAATTGTAGCAAGTAAACCGAAATCAATAAAAGGACCTTTCCTTATGAAAAGTTTCTGTTATCACAACTTGAATAATGCTATCTCACAAGCAATTTAACAGCTGGTAACTGACCTTTTCATATAGAAAATCAAATTGAAATCTCAAAGAAAATCCAAACCACAGAATGAATGGTATGGTATTAGCACTGTTTGGTACTTGCTGCCTGGTTTTATTTTAGCTCAGAAATAGGTAGGCCTTCAAACAACATACAAACCACATGACCACATAAGGTCCCTGCAGGGTGGGGGAGGGAGGGGGAGACTAGGTAATAATTCCTACCTCTTGCTTTCAGTATATTCTACTAGAAAGAAAAAGAAATTATGAAGTTAGGGCCACTCTATTTCATTTTTGAGAAGCCAACCGTATACAAGACGACGCTTAAACATACAATGACCCTTACAATTAATAGTATTTTTAACTATTGGTGTGTACAAGAGAAACATATAGAGCTTCCTCACAGCTTCTTCCTGTTCAAGTATCTATTATGAATACGTAGCATCATGCAGCAGAGATTTCTATGCTAGTGGTTAGTTGAAAGCTTCAAGGAATATTTTCAAAAATTAAAATCAATGGTTGATTTACAAACACCTACGGATTAGATACCCAATACACCAGAGTCTGCCTACAGCAAGTGGTTTTCTGTAGAGAACAAACCTATTTTGAATTTGAGGGTTTGATAAGATTTTTATGTTTAGAGTTTGTTCTGGGGTTTTTTTGGGTTGTTAGGTTTTGTCTTTTTAATTATTTTGGACTTACATGTGAATCCGCAGATCCAGTGGTGTGTACTGCATCTGGCGCCCTGACCTGAAGAGAGAATGAAGAAGAGTGAGACATGGAAAAAGAAACACACAAACAACCTCTGTTTCATTAATTCAGTTCTTTGAATGTGATTTTCATTTCAACTTCAACATCCACATACACAAGAACAAAGTTACATGTAATGTATTTTAACTGAACAGGGTCACAGCATAAACAACATCAATATAAGGGATTGAAGACAGACTGTTCTTGCTACCCTTAAAAACATCTAAATTTCCATAGCTGGATTTTATAAACACACAACACTACTGCAAGCTCAAAAGAAACAACACGTTTGTTACACTGAATCTGCAAGAATTATCATTAAAAGCTGTTAAAGTTTACATTAAGTGCTTGATTATATTTGCCTTACTATAAAATAATTTCCAAAACTGCTCTTAGTATGCTGTGCACAGACGGAAACTGGCCACCTCAAGAGCACTAATTTAAGTCCAATTTGTGCATATGCACTAATTAACACTATTAAACTGTAACTGAACATTAACACATAAACCAGTGTATATACAAAATTTGCATGGGATTTTTTTTTTTAAATCAGGTTTTTAAATGAGTTTTAGTGATGGAGAACACTCCAACAAACAGGACTGAACACATTTTAAAATTATGTAATACCCAAATTCCAGAAAACCTCACTGACATAACAACAACTATTAAGACATAAGTGTCTGATGCACAATTCATATCTACATTGAAATCTAAGTAAAAATAAAACATTTCCATTAGCTGAAATCTGTTCATTAGCTACAGAACATTAACACTTCTCCTTATTACCAGCAATTTATAGTTTCCACCAGAAACAGTAATACAACAGTGCTCATCTCCAGTCTTCCAAAAGGGACAAAGCACCAAACACTACTCTAGGCAGTAATTTACTAGGCTTTATTTTTATTTTGCATCATGCTTTTTCATCAGCTAAGAGGCATTTATCTTTGGACAAGTTTATTCCTATCTTTTACAGTCACATCAATTTAGGAAAAAATGGTAGATGGCACTTCAAGAACCACAACTAAGTCCACAAGGGTAAACAGAGACACAAAGGTATAACCTTTAACAGGGAGAAGCAAAAGGCGCCTAGGAATTTGTTTGGGGCTTTTTTTAAGAAAGAGAAAGGAGCAGGGACCAAAAAAAAAAAAAAGAAAAGAAAAAAAAAAACCTAATTTTGTCTTACCCTCAGATCTCTCAAATCCACCTACCTGCAACACTATGCATTAGTCACAAGGCACATATTTGCACAGAAGTTAGTAAATTCAGTTCACATATACCAGTAGTAGTTCATTAAAAAGCACATGGAAGTGAATATCACAAGCATCTTTTGCTAATAGCACTTCCTGCAAACTTCTCCTCTGTATTCGGTGATGGATTTTTTTGTGATTCACAACTGCCTATAGCACTCTAATCAGTAATGTGTTATGCACTGCATAAATGTAGCTTAAGGAAACCTGTCATTCCCTCTCCCTCTCCAAAAGCTTATCAATGTATAACACAACATCATAGATGAAAAAAAGACATTGTGCCAAAGAATTTCAGAGCTTAAAAACAGCATTCTTCCCACTGCCAGCTGCCACCCTGTGGCAACCAACACAGTTACAATTCCATCCTTAAAAAAAAAGTATTTTCAGACCTGTAGTTAAAAAGATAAATCTCAAAGGTGGACTGATACAGTGTCATTTGCCTTAGTGTTCTGGCAGATTCAAGACCTAGCACTGCTTGGTGGAAAGAGGTTGTTTGGCAATAGCAAAATGAAATTACCATTTCTCAGTTCTCCACATCTGTTTCATTTACAGAAGTTTTGAAAAGCAACACCTTCCAACAGTGATTGGTGCTGAAACTGCTTACAGGGAGAACAACAAACAAGGCACCACACACAGTAACAAACTGTACCAATGCTCAGTACAATGACACAACACAATATCCTGAGTAAGAACATAGAAGAAGTAACAGACACTAAATCTGTTTCTTCAGCAACAGAGCAGATGATACTGCTTGGAAAGGCTTTCAATGCATGGTAGCACACAGAGATTCTGCAGGCTAACTGCAAGGAAGCATGCCAGCGATCAAAAAGGTCTGGAAGGCACTGAGCTAGAAGTACAGTGGTCCTCCACAACCCACCAACAGGGACTACAGAACTGTGGAACAAGCCACTCCAACACCAGCCAAGCAACAGAACTTCTACTAAGGTGCACTCTGAAAACATCAAAAAGAAGTTCTAGCTTTTAGACCAACTTTATCTCACAGGAACTAGCAGCTCTGCAGAGCCATATTATTTTCCTCCTTAAATAGGTCTTCTTTTCCCATCTATAAATTTAGTTCATACCTTTGGTACTGCTTCTGGCAGTCCAGCTGTACCCATGAAGAACAAGATGAAATGATTCTTGACAAAATTATGTATTGCTATCTGCCAGTTCCTAATTAGCAGTTACTAAAAAAAAAAAAAAAAACCCTAGTTCACCCAGAACTGTACTTTGCACCGCCTTGACAAAAGGGTAATTTTGTTTCCTTAGGAGTTACACCAGCTGAGTTGACTCAGCAAACTCACAGTATCCTTCTAACACCCACAGGGGGAGCATTTCAGATGTTGCCCACCCATTTTGAAAACTGGACTAGCATTAGTTGTTCCTCTTGTCATCATGTTAAGTAGCTCGACTAACTGTTGAAAGAAACATACCCAGAGCTCTGCCCTACACCTGATGATGCCTGAGATGTGAGGCTAGCTCCTTCATGTTCCAAACATTAACAGAAAAAATGCAATGAGTCCATCTTTCAGTCATTGCCAGCTTAAACAAACTACAAACACTCTTATTCACAGTTCATTGGCCTTACTACTCTGCATGAAACCTCCTCCTCCCCCCCAAACCACACTATTTTCCAGCTGGATCACTTTCACTACACAGGTCCCTCAAAGAATTGTGCCAGCATAACTTAAGTAGCAATGTTAAGATGCCGAAATGTTATTCCAGTAAAATACGGCCCTGTCAAACAACAGCTTTGGAGGTCAGGTCACTCAAAGCTCCATTACTGAGTCTAGCCAAGTTCACTCAACCTTCAAAAGAAAGGTTTTCAGAAGAAAACAAACAAACAAAAAAACAAAAACAAAAACAAAAAAAAAAAAAAACAACCCACACGAAGAGAAAACCCCAAAATCTTCAAAGGACCATACAAATGAGATCTGTGGCAAATTCCTATTAGTAACCCAAAGCAAAGAGCAATCTCTCAGGTTCTGGTGTTTGTTTTTTTCCAGCTTCAGGCAGCTTCCAAAGAACACCGAGATGAGATGACTGCTCTTCCAAATCTTCCTTCCTACCAGCAGTGCAAGTGCCCACAAATCCAGCTCTGCCTAGTTTCTCCAAATTTAATGATCTCTCAGTAAAACTGGCATGATCATGTTATTTCACAAATATTTAAACTATGCTGTACACAGTAAGCAAACTTGGTTTGTTTGGAGTTTTGTTTGTGGATTTTTTTTACCAATACTGATGTCATTTTAGTAAAACTATCAAAAGCAACAAAAGCACAAAGCTGCCAATAAAACCCAGGAGACAGTCCATGGCCTTCCAAATGCTGAATGTTATTTTTACAACTATAATGGTTACAACTTGAACATAAATAAAAGCCCTGCCCTTGCAAAAACTAATAGCTTCAGGGTAGTGTTTATGAGAAACTCTGGTGTAAACACTTGCCCTGTTTCAACACCTTCCATTGATTCTGCTCCCATACTGAGCATACTGAACTAGATTATTTTTCCCAACCTAACTGATCACCTAGAAAAGAAAGAGTTGGGAAGTCCACTTTCCAATTCATAGCAAACCTCCCCCCTCAATCATGCCAAATCAACTAAAGAGGACAATCTCTGGGAGGGGAAATGCAGCTAAGGTGAGAACTGGCTTGTATGCGTACTGATACCAACGAAAAGCAAATGGAATCAACACTTAAATTAAGACATTAAAATAGAGCACAGGCAGAGAGGTTTCCAGCCCAACTTGTCTTTTTCATTCTTCCTTTCTCTATCAAACTGTCTAGAAAACAAATGCTTGCAAACACCTGCAAATTATATCTAACCCATTTACTCTTTACATTTACTGGAAGAGCTGAACAATATGGGGAAAGTTAAAGATGATTTTCACCTTGGTGCAGAATGCTGCATCTAACTGGAATTCACCACACGTACAGATTTTACATTGCGCTGCTCTTCATACACTTCATCTTGCCAAAAAAAGCTGTCCATTCATAAGCAAGTAATCACTGTTCTTCAGTAGTTAATTAACACATAACTTACTCAAAAGCCCAAGAAATGCTTTTAAGATTAAGGAATGTTGTTAAAACATTTTTTTTGAATGAAAAAGGGAAACCTACAATGGATAATCTCTTCTGCCCCATGGTACCCAATGTGTACAGTATTGTATGTAAGAGCAGTGGACATGCAATATAACCGTACTGGACATGCAATATAATCACTGTTCTCAGAGGATAAAATAAGAAAATGGAAGAGTCATACAGCAGCTAATATTTCACTATATCAAGATAATAATTGAACATAATCAGTGTCTGCCATCTCAGAATTATATCCTACAATGACCTCCTGTTTGGTCTTGGGCAATCTCTATTTTCTCTTCCTTAATTTTGTCCTTGTTTCCTACTTAGATTCCTGGAAAATTCAAGCACATATCCTGCTATGTCAATCTCGAAGTGACAAAGGAATAGATGATGCTTTTGCAACACATTTCACATCAGAGACTCTCAAACTTATTTACAAGCTGACAATATCCTAAAAAGCAGCTACCACTATGGCAACACAGGCAACGGGTGCCCCTGGACCTATACCATCTCCAGTGAAGGTTTTCAAATAGTGAATCAAACACCTGATGCCCCAAGAGCTAAGCATGTCTGATTTTATTTCACTTCTCAATAAAAACATTCTCATGGATCCAGACATATACTATCACTATTTTCTTTGGCACATAATACTGACAATACACAACAAGCAAAATCTATAATGTAAAACATGGGAAAAAGACTACTGAAATGCAGCACATGTCTAGAGTAACAGGAGATTGAGGGGCAAGGGGACATGGCAGGATACAGGACCTCCTCAACTGGCCTCAACAGATTAACACACATCTGACAACCCACTCTCTAGCAGTCCCACTGACTTGAATGGGATAGATAATTTAGTATGAAGACTTAAGTGTCTGCACATACCTCTGCAGAACTGAGATCTAGGACAGAAAACAATTCTCATAAATTAATTATTGTATATTAAAAAAAGAGTATCAGTACAGAAATAGTAAACAACAACATCAAACAGTCTTGGATGTAATCGTAAAGAAAGGGATCACATCTGGGTTGATTTTGTGTGCCATGCCATCAGTTGCAGGAATCAATAATTAAATTATAATTCTATGCCTAAGTATATATGAAATCCCAAAATGTCTTATTTCCTGAAAGCCATTCTCTATAAAAACCTACTTTACTACTGAAGTTTTCTGTTCAGCTCTTATAGTTCCTAGCCAAAGGCAAGATCCAAAGATATGTTTCCTGGCAATATTTGAAATACATCATAAAAGGGAAACAAAAATAAACCTCTCCTACTCTAACAACACCAACTGAGTAAACACGCAAAGGCTCTTGGTAACTACATTTCAGCTAGTTTCCTAGCAGCCAAAAAAAGAAAAAAAAAAAATTCTGGTTTAGCTGAATATGAAAATGGGTAAAAAGTATTAATCTGTATATCACTGGAAATTCCTGAGCCAAAACGTGGCTTCTCCCTTAGTTGATTTACACACTCACACCCAAAAAAAGCAAAAAAACCCAAAACCAAAAACCAGAAAAAAGGGAAAAAAAACAACAAACAAACCACCCCACCGAAACCTGGAATGTTTATATGCTTCTGGCCTAAGATGTGCAACAGAGCTGAGGGAAAAGCAGTGCCTACTCCATAATTGTTAAACCATCTCCTACCAGTGTGTGCCCCAAAACCCCTCTCACTCTCTGCTCTCCTGACAAGAGGGGTGTTGAGGGGCACAGACAGGCCGCTCCAGGCCACTGTCACCCACAGCCAGGTGGGCACTGGCTTCAGCCCGCAGCCCTGCACAAGTTTGCCATAACTCCTGCACTACCTGGACTTCTGGTCTGCGAACCCAACCAAGAATAATTACAGGAAGTACGAGAGGGTACAGGGAAAAGAGCAGGGAATGCCAGGGTGGCTTTGGGAAATCTGCAATCGCATCACAAATCAAAAGACGACCCTCGATCAAAAATTAGCGTTTTCCTTCACACTCAAAGTTGGAAACTAACCCCACGCGGGCTCCAGCCAGCGGGGGTGAGGACACCAAGCACGAAGGGGATGAAGCCCGTACCGGGGCACGGCTCGGGCACTAGCGAACCGCCCGCAACCGACGCCGGGCGCGCCGAACGGAGCAGGAC
>NW_009945468.1:0-523 GCF_000696875.1 Nestor notabilis
CCCGCGGCTCCACTTGGGGAACACAGCATTTTAACACATCATCTGGGATTTCAGCATGTTCCTACAAGCTCTTGGCACACGGGATAGGAGCAATTCCCCAAAGCAGGATGTGAGGCTGGCACGGATGATTGATGCAGAAGCAATGACAATGGGAGCACCTTCGCCCATCCCGGGTGTGCTCTGGTTTATTTTTGAGGAGGTGACCTCAGCCCGGCCATGTTGTGTCATGCTCCCTGCTCGGAGCTCGGAAAGTCTTCCGAGGGGATCACAAGTTAAAAATAACTGGGAGAGAGGCAAAGGAAAGCCTCGTGGTGAGTCACATGTCACAAACCCTGCTGCGAGGAAAGGCAAACAGAGATATTCAGCTTTTCCTGTGCAGGAGCCAGCTTTGGGTATTGGGGAAGTTGATGGGAAGCTGGATTAGAGCCTTGCTGGGAAAGTGAGTGTTCCTCCTGCTTTATGGAGGAGCATCGTGGTGTAAAAGACCCCAGATACCAGGCTGGCCCTGCCTGCCTGAAAACCA
>NW_009945468.1:557-822 GCF_000696875.1 Nestor notabilis
AAGGGTTCCAGCTCTTCCCGTTGCTCAGTCTCCAGGACACAGAAGGGAATTGTTCAGCCCAGAGGCACAAACCCAGCGTGTCCCACAGCGGCTGCTCCCAAGCAACTGGGGCAGGTTATTTTTAAACCAAAAGCTGGAATGAAATAGGCTCAGAGAGCAAACGTTTTCCTCGAACAAGCGTGACTTACTGCTCCCCTTTCCCAGCATCCTGCTGGCAATGGGAAGGCTCAAATGGAGTCATGGAATGGTTTGTGTTGGAAGGGAC
>NW_009945469.1:0-15897 GCF_000696875.1 Nestor notabilis
GCAGGTAAAGGTCTGATCCCGTGGGTTGGCTTTCAGTGACAGCTCTGTCGCTTGAAGGATCAAATCCTGAAAACGTGCTTTTCAGGCTCGATGCTCTTTATGCTGGTACAAAACATCCCATTCGTGAAGGACTGATTTTGCTTACAGGTGCCCCGTTGCTCATCAAACCCAGCGGTCCAGGTGCTGCAGGCATGTTGTGATGCTGAAGTCAAGCCTAAGGACAGCTTAGTGGCTTGTGTGTTCCTCACCACTTACTGGAGTGGCATTCAGGCAGCGGTGAGACTAACTTGAAAAGACAGTAGCAAGCCTGGTCTTGGAGCTCTTCTTTATTCCCTTCTCTTGGAATGAGTGTCAGAATCAGCAGTAAGCCACGAATCAGTAATTCCATGAAGCTCCTCTGGCTCTGTCTGCGTTATTAGTCTAAATATCAGTGAATCCGTGTGTGCTGTCCTGGCCACAGCGATGCACGAAAGCATCAGTTTACCAATAGCATCCACAGTGCTGTAGGGCTTTTTTGTTGGTGAGGAGATGATGCCAGTGATGGGTGGGTATTTACATTCCTGATAATAAATTCAGTTTTCCAGAATTTTAGGGAATTTAGGCAAGAATCTATCCATATTGCCAGGCCAGTGAGGGCACTGTGCCATTTCCTTGGGAGGAATTCCTTCACAACAGGTGAATTTATTCTTACTGTTGCTGTTTATTTGAAAGCCTGTTGGAGTTCTTGGAGCAGAGCCCTGTTGCTCAGGAGAGGTACAAACAGGTAACAGGGAGACTGTCCTAGTTCCCAGTGGATTACCCCGTGGACAGCTTTCATCTGCAGCAAAGGGAGGGATTGTTGTTGGGAGCATGTGCCCAGTGTAACAACAATCTCTGGTATTTCATTTCAACCAAGTCAAACAGGTGACTTCAAACGCAGCAGCAAAACCAGTAGCTAACGTCCTAACTTGTTTCTTTTTCCCCTTTTGGAGTCAGTTGGACTTCCTCTTATTCCTGTTTGTTCTCCCAGGAAGGGGGACAAGAAGAGATCCTACAGCTGAGTGATTCCAGCAGAGGGGTGGAGACTAAAAATGTCCAAAATTACTACAGAACTTCTTTTGGAAAGAGCAGTTCCAAGATCTACGAGGCTCCGAAAGATCGAGACGCTGAAGTAAGTGCAGACAGGCCCATGGAAAATTCCAGCTGAACCCAGCCTGGGCAATCCTTGTTTTGTCTTTCTTCCCATAAGCATTTTTACAGAAGAGAGACAGTTACAAAGCGTGGAGCAGGAGGTGGCATTCTCAGTGCAGGACCAGTGAGCACTGGTGCAACTGCATTCACTAGAGAAGTTATCAGTAGTTACCACCTCTGTAATGCTGCTTAAGGCCAGATCCTGATTTCCAAGCCTAAGATAGACTCCCTATTCCCAAAACACTTGTGTCTTTGCTGGCAACTGCTTACTGTGAGTAGGAGAATCTCTTCTGACCTGGATTTTAGAGGGATTTAAAAAGGTTTCTGGCATTATTTGCCCTCCCTTTTCATCTCCCTCCATCATTTTCCATCCTCTCTAAATCCAGTTGTGTTAGTACCAGAAACATTGCAGAGAGGGAGAATAAACTCTGACACACTTAGAAACCACTAAAACCAGTTTTGTTGCTCAGATCTTTAACAGAGGTCATTGAAAATATGTGTCTTTCCAAATGTTTAATACGGTGGAGTTCTGCTTTTCCAGAACTGGTCAATCCGAGTGACTCAGCCAGTTCCTGGCTGGTGCCTTTGATGTTTTTGTCACTGATGTAAGAGTTTTGGGTTTCGTATAAATTTCTTTAAAGTTACTTATTTTGGTTTGTCTTGTGCTAAAATAATCATTTTTAGAGAGAGACTCTGAAGTTTCTCTGAAGAGTGTAGGCTGCAGTAATCTGGGTAACAGAGTGATCTTGAGATGTGTGAAGCAGTGAATCTCTAGAGCGTGGCTTTTTCCATGCAGCTTCGTACCATGATTTCGAAGGGTTATATTTGAAGGGCCATTTGGGGAACATTGTGTTGAGTTTCTCTCCCCAAAATGACACAGTTGTCACACTCAGCTTTGCAGCCAGCTGAATTCTCTTCAGCCTTTCTTAGATGCTTTGCCTGGCTGGTTAGGCTTCTGAGATGGCAAGTGAAGGAGAAGTGGGTTTGCTTCCTGATTTTATTTGCCTCATTTATCCACACTTCATTTATGTTTAGAAGGCTTTTTTTATTACTAATCATTAGAGCTGGAGATTCTCTTTATTAAAGGAACTCAGACTTGTGTCCTCATGAGATGTTGGCTGTCAGGACTAGAAGCTCCCTTTGGAGCTCAACTAAATGATCTAATCAAAACTAAATGACCTTTCTTATAATGTGCAGTTATCACTTTCTTACAGAGAAGGGGTATTTTTTTTTCCCCTCACAAATACTGTACCACTTCCTCCCTCAGGACAAAATGCTTCTGCTTGGGTGGCAGCCTTGGGATTTTGGTAGGTAGATTTCCATATTCACCATTGGAAGTTTTTGCAGCAAAATTCACTTTAGGAATGAATTGGAAGAAAGGAAAAAAGTGGGAAAATCTCTTTTTTTGTGAAGCTAGTTCTTTGAAAACAGCAGAATGATCTGGGGACCTACTCTGCACTTGGCCTGAACTTAACTTCTAATGCAGGGATGAAAAGTTTTGAGCCAGATCAGCAAACTGATCCAATTTGTGTGAGCCTCAGCATGAAGTGAGAGGGAGCACAGGAACAGCTTTTGGAATCACCATAGTGTTCCATTACTTATACCAATTGTGAGGTGGTGGGTTCTAAACAATGAGTGAAACGATGAAACTAGTGCATCCCATGGACAGGGTGTAGTGAGAGTCTTGTATTGCCACAGTTTTGCTGAATTGATGTTGCAAAGGAATAAAATACCAGAATTCTTAGAGGTTTAGTAATTTTATCTATGAACAAGGACTTTTCCAGTGATTCCCTGCTCACAGCAGCTCTGTTACCCATCAGAGCTTTACCAGGATTGCAGATTACTGCAATACTTTGGTAGACTTGAGTCTGTGATGGGGTCTGTTAGCTCAGACAGCATCTTTTCCATGTGTCTGTGCCTGCAGTCAAGAAGAAGCAGGTTTGATCACATCTACCCAGTGAGTTGTGCTGGACTGAGAGGTGCAGATAGTTCATGTTCTCTTCTGTTTTCAGCCTGTCCAAGCTGCAGTTGAAGACTGGAGACTTAGACCCGCGTTTGTTTTCCCGTTTGAGGCATCTGCAGAAACTGGATCTCTCTGATAATTTACTGGACAAATTTCCCAACAGCCTAACCCTGCCTGATCTGCGTGTCCTAAACTGCAACAACAACAAACTGGAAGATGTTACTGCTCTGAAACAGTTCCCTCTGCTCGAGGAACTAACCTACGAGAACAACGTGTACTTGACCGTGAGTTACTGCCCGTCCTTACAAAGCTAAGCATTAAATAGAGGGGATGCAAGCAGCAGTCATACCTAGTTCTTGTATGCTGTTCTTCGGCAGCAAGTGGTAGGGCATCTGACAAAGCAGCCAGTCTTTCTGAGCTGCTTCACCAGTCTGTGCCACTATTTTCCAATCTGCAGAAGTGACTTGCCTAAAATCACTCAGATGCTAAAATCTGGGTATCTTGAACTGCTTATGCTCCAGGTCACAGTCCTGTCTTAGGTAGCTTATCAGGCAGGATGTCATATGCTCATATCTTACGTGTGAAATACAGCAATGACTGCGTAGAAACCTCCTTCTTAGATGTTAGTTTTGGTGCCCCTTGTGCTCTGGAAGAGCAGACTTGGTCCTCTGCTGCAGAGTTAAACTTGTTGGTTAGCCTAGTTTAGGTTTTCTGATGAGGCTCTGCTGACCGTACAGTTTAAAGCATTCAAAACTGTAGTTTTACTTGTGCTTTAAACTGACATCAGCCACCACCAGCCCCAGGTGCTTGTTTGCTGTTGCATGCCCACAGAAGTGTATGTGTGGCTGGGTAAACTGGATTGTGGAACTGGTCTGACCTATAGCACACCTGACCCAAAGAAGCCCTGCTGCTGGTGCCTTTGCTGTAGGCAGGGCAGGTCTTTCTCTGCATTAGATGCTTGCTCTGTGTTGAAGGATGCAAACAAGATACCCTGCATTGCACCCGAGCGGGAGCAGATGAGCCTGGTTACACCGCCACCACCTTGCGTTGGATGGTAGTACTGCATGAGAGTGAGGCAGGTCTTTTGTCTGCAGTTTGAGATCCCAACTCGTAGGAGAAGGTTAGTTTACAACTAAAAGGCAATAGTCAAGTCAGAAATGCTGAGAAGAGCTTATGAAATGTTTTTTCCTGGATAAATATGTTCTTCTTATCCTTGCCTGTATTTTAATAAAGGACTAAAGCTAAAGTAAGTGCCATGTAACAGCAACTTTGGTGGCTTCTCTCTCTAGCTCAACGATGACTATAAAGTAATGTTTCTTTTGCAAAACCTTCGGCTACTCAATGGCAAAGATATCACCAAACTGGCAAATCATGTGAGGCGTGTCAATAGTCGTAAGCTCACCAGCAAGGTAAGATGTGAGAGTTCTTAATCTCTAAGCACAGTAACGAAATACTGTGTTTTGGCATCATCTGAACACAGCTCACAGTGTGGGCAGCCTCGGAATTGCTGCTTTCTCTGGGCGCTGCTTGCATTTGCTCTGCCTGTTCTGCGTAGCCAACTTCTGCCTTCGGTTTAAACCACAGGAGCAGGGCCAACAAGGTCTCTGTCTGACCCTCTAGTTTTTCAGGTCACTCAGATCATCATTCAGAAATGGGAGAAACCTAGTGCTGTAGACACCTCCCCATCTAATCTCTGTTACTGTCCTAGCGCTAGGAATGGGGAGCACAAAACCGGGCTCAGAATAATCCTGTTTTTTTCCAGCATACACCAGGAACAAGGATTTGTTCTTTCTTCTTCAGCTGTGCATGTTTGGAATCGTTTTTTTCACTCATTTACATGCACAGTTTGGCTCCTGACAGATTGTTCCCATAAAGCATCTTGTGATCTTGAGCAAAGTTATTGTTGTATGATGGAAAAGGTTTGGGGTTTTTTTTGTGCAGTACTGCTCTTACCGTTTGATTCCTAGTTAGCTGATCTTCTTATTTCCTTCTGTGTAGCAGTGGTGGAGAGATTAAATACTGAACTGGGATGACTTTTTGTGCTTCATATTATCTGTGTAATACCTTGTACCTCAAAGGGTCTTGGTGAGGGCTGCTCAGCCTCTTATCCTGCAGGCAACTGGGCATGGTTGGCTGGTTAATGAGACACCAAATGCTCCCTGTGCTGTTCGTTTTGTGCTGCTCTCTGTGTCCCAGATACCTTTCCCTGCTGGTATTGCTTTGTCCCTGGCTCCCCAGTTCTTACTGCTGTGTCTAAATGTAAAATGTCTGTTAGGTCCAAATGCTTATGGATGTGTTACTACCTACCAGAAACTCCCAGGTGGGAAACTGTGCTGATAAGTGACATCTGCCCATAGTTCAGAAACCTTTTGGAGCCAAGGTATCTTTATAAATGGGAATGGTATGTGCACCAGTCCTGCTCATGCACACACTTGAACTACAAGAAAACTCAAACATCCTCATTTCCTGTGCCTATTGTAATAAATTAGTTACCTGTCGGGTACTCCCTGTTGGTAGGGAATGGTGTAAGACTGCAGAAGACCTTTTGCTATGGATCCAGAGGCATGAAATCAGACATTGCTCTGGGTCTGAGCCACACTCACTTAAGCTTGGTTCAGAGGAATTGGGTTTCTTCTTAGCTGAAGTCGTGGTTTGATCACTATAAACTCAGTGGAAGCAGTGCTATCATGTAGCTAGCGGAGCCTCCGGGTTGGCAACTTCTTAAGTGCTTTTACAAGTACTCCTGTGCTTTTCTGCTCTGGTTTTCTGTAGTATTCCAATGAATAAACTCAGTCTTTCTGCCCAGGTTACTGCTCACTGGAAAAAATTCTTCCATGACCAACTTCCTGAGAAATACACAGCTGAGCAAGTGAAGTCCATCAAGAAGAAGTTCCTGAAGTCGGTCCAAACCAACGTAGTGTATGGGCCCAGCTCACTCAGTGAGTTCACCCGCTGGCGGGTAGGTGACATTTCACTCTCTTACCCTTCTGTCCTTCAGGCAAGGACTCTGAGGCCTGATTCCGAATGGATTTGAGTAAAATGCTGTATGGTTTTGGGTGTCAGGGCTCCTGCAGACAGCGGGGGATCACGTTTTCTGGTTTTCTTTGTTAAGCAGCTACGGAAGCACTAGGTCTAAATGTGCACCACGTTGCAATGACTGTCGTTAAACGCTGTGTTTTAATTCATAAGCAATAATGATACTTGTACTAATTAACAAGACTGCAGTTCCTTAGTACTTAATTATTTGCAAATAACTCTAATGGCATCCTTTAGTCTTGATTCAAGCTGTACGAAAGGAGAAAAGATAATGACAGAACTGTAGTTACTCCCAGTGGGGAAAGATACCATTTAGTTGTAACGTATGTTTGAGTTGTATGTGCATACATACAACTGAGGCTTCCATCTCTCCTTTGTCTTGTTTCATTGCTGTGCTCTTGCCTTCACAAATGTCTCCCGTGGATGTCCATGACAAAGTGAAGTTCTTGGGTCATGTAATGTCAGCATTACCTGGCCTGCCAGGCTGTCAGCTCCTCCATCACTTGTGAAATTCATGTAGAATAGTGGAAGCAGATATTAAGAGCTCAGCAAAGCAGCTCTCATTACATAGTGTGTCTGCTGTTGCTGTGTGTCTTTTGTGTTGGGGTTTTTTTACATACCCACGTATTTGTTTCTAAGGTGAAAATGATTGCAGAAGAGTTTCTGGCATACTCACTGGGTCTGGAGTTAAACTCAGATCCCGAACCAGAGGAAAAGATGGATGAGAATGAGGAGGAAGAAAGCACAGAAAGCCCCAGGGAAGCTGCAGAGGACAAGGGTCAGGTAGGTGATTTTTCCGGTTTGATTAACAATGTCCTTTTTATTTCATATGAATTCAGTAGCACTTGTCAGTTTGCATTTATGATGTTTTGGTAACTGTAGGGGCAGTCTCAGGCTCCAGCCTTTATTCAACAACTGAAGCTTGTTCTTTATAGCCACATTGAACCTTTCCCAACAATGTGAAGGTTGAGTTGCTCTCCAAGAAGGGAAAGCTCCCACTCTTATAGGAAACCCCAAAAGATTGCATGAGTATAGGCCTACTGACTCCACCTCCCCTTTGAGGAAGGGGTATATTTAATTAGAGAATTGGGCTGATAACATGGCACTTCTTTACAGTGGCTGCAGACTGAACCCACTGGGTCCATGGGCCAGATTTGTTTTTCCACATTGTTTTTAAATCACAAGTAAGTGGGACAAGGGAAGAGAGAAGTGATTTTATTTAGCTTCTGCCTCCAGGAACTCCGCAGCTTTTGGCTTTCTGATTCTTGGAACCCAGTCTGTAACCATAGGAGGGTACTTGCAGTTGAATAATTTATATCTCTGACTTACAAATCATCTGCACAGCTTGGGGAAGCCAGAAACCTTCTGCACAAACTGACAACATGCCTTATAGGTCACAGTAACATCCAGAAAGAGGAAAAGAAACCACTCGAAAATAGGCCCTCGCAGGAAGAGGTCCAAGACCCGGGTGGCCACCAAGGAGAAGGCTGTAGTTAATCCCAGAAAGTCCAGTGACGTGCAGGATGACCCAGCTCCTGACAAACCAAGAACATCGAGCCAGCCAGCCAAAGAGGCAACCCCTGAGCAGGAAGCTGAAGAGACACATAAGAATGGAGAGCAGTTGCCCAAGGGGCAAAGCAACAGAAGATCCAGCCAGCTGACAGGTGAACAGAAAAGCCAGGAGCAGGACAATGGAGTTGTTACCTTGACCCCGGTGAAGAACTCCAAGGGTAAGGTATGTTCATCAGCCCCCTTTAGGACTGGCTTTTGGCCTCGTGGTTTAGTGGGAGGAGCCGCATTCAGATCTCATCAGAGCTCTACACAGTTTGGAGCTCGTATCTGGCCAGATATATTGTGAGTTATGGTTTTTGTTTTGTTTTTTGTTGTTTTAAATCTCTCAGAGGCATCAGGGAAGGCCCCCCATGGACACAGTGAATCCCCTGCAGGGGATGGATGGACCAGCGCTCTGAGGTGGTGCACTGAAAGCCTGTTTTTAGAAATGGGACTGTCATGACTTGCTCTCAGGTCAAAGTGATGGCTGCATGGGGAAAGGTGTTTCCCCCTCAGCTCAGAGCAGTGGGGATCTGAAGGGTTTTTCACATTACTCTGCATCAGGAAATGGGGTTCACTGCTGGGGTCTGCTGGGCACATCTTTTCTAAGCAGTCGTCTGCTGGTTTAGGAGTCTTGAGCATTGGTAGCACCTCAGTCTCTCCTGTTCTCCGTAGCACAGAAGGGCTGAACAAACCCTGCAGTTTAACTCAGGTTGCTGTGTTCAGTAGAGGGTTCTGTCCAGGCAATCACAGGCAAAGCGCTGCCAGGGGAATGAATTGTCTAAATGTGGATGGTTTATTGTAGGAGGATGTCAGTGCAGAGCCATTGCATTTTCTTCAGTGTCACAGTAAAGGCAACAGCCGCGAGGATTTTAAAACGCAGCTCTGGGCCTGTGTCTTCGAGCCATTGCTAGACTCTGGAGCCAGGAAAGGTGAGCTCTTATAGAGGTTTGCAGGATTCCCAGAACCACCCGGCTCTGGAATCCCAGCGGACTCCATGCACTAGACCCCTGCTCCTTCAAGCTGTAGTCTCCATTGTCAGGAAGAGACTTGCTTACATACTTCTTCTTTGACTTTGAAAACAGGAGACTGGGAGAGCACCAGGCAGTCTTCATGTGTTATCTGTGAACTGGGACCTTCTCACCTATTCTTTTCATCTTTCAGATCCCATTGTGAGCTCCTCCAGAACCGTGGCAACATGTGGAGGGGAATCTGTCTGTCTGATTGATTGTGAGACAGGGACGGTGCTGAAAAAGTATAAGGTGGCTGCAGAGGTAAGTTGCAAGTGGCAGGAGTAAGAGTTGACTGGAACCACCGCCATTTGTTATGATTACATACACGTGTACATAATGTACATTACAAAGAGCTCTGAAAGGGTTTCTAGCATTACCACAGGCAGGTCTTAAAAGGATGAAGGTAGATAGTAAATTGCTTATCCCTTTAGCCTGGTTTGTTTTGGAGGTTTTTTGTTAGCTTAAAAGATTAGCCTGCCCCTCTCCTCCTCACGCAGGCATGCGTGTGTGTTCTAAGGCTGCTTGACAGCACAGAGGATTAAACATCCTGTTTCAACAGTTCATGTTCTTCTGAGGCTTCAGTGCCCCACCTTGAAAAGTCGTGTCATTTCACCTCAATAGCTCTCCGATGGTTGTCTTATCTCTGAGCTGACAGCTGTCCTGCCGGCTCTTCTCTTTCACTCTGTCCTTGGTTTCTTTTTGTCCTAGGAGTTTTTCAGTGTTGCGTGGACAACCCTCACAATGGTCATCAGCAACAGTCGGAAGAAATCTCATAACATCCTAGCAGCTGCTGGGAGGAGGGGGATCGTCAAACTGATCCACGTGGCAGCTGACTTCTGCTACGGAGAGATAAAGGCTCATAAAAAGCCCATTGCTACTGTCTGCTTCAGCCCAACTCGAGAAACTCACCTCTTCAGTAAGTCTGGATCAGAATCTCTTTAGCTTTAGTACCTAAATGTAGAAAAGGTGGGCTTCCTTAACAAGGAGAACTGTCAGCAGGGCAAGCAGGGACTGCACACACGTAGAAAAAGCACGGCCAGACATTATGGAGGGAGTATTGTTAGTCTCATAAGACAGTAACCTACAGAGGGTACAGACTTTTTCAGCCACAGAGCCTGAGGTGCAGCAGCTCCTGTTTCTCTCTCGGTAGCTCTCGGGGTGGCTGTCACGAACAAGCCCAGCAGTGGGCCCGTTCCGCAGGGATGAGTAAGAAGAATGACAGCCAGGGCAGGCTGCTGGGGGCCAGGCAGGGCTCTCAGCAGCACAGCAACAGGGGCAAGCAGTGTACAATGGGCTGTTAGAGATCATTTTTTCCGGTGAGCAAAATTATGCACTTAAGTGCTTTTGGATAAATGACAGGGTTTTGGATTTCCTTGTCACACCTCTTTTTTCTACACCATTCAGCCTGGTGTGGAAGAGAACTTTGCCACAGTAGGGCCCACAGAGGCTGAGGTTATGGACGGGTAGGACATGAGCCATTACATTGCAGATTGCAGCTGCATTGTCAGGCCTGTAAAGTAACCTGTTAGAGCCATTCAAACCGCACCCCACAGCACATTGTTCCTCTGGCCTACAATTACCCACATCCTGGAGTGGTTAGAGTGCTACATGAACCATTAACAGTGGAGTTTTTCTCAAACACAGGTAGCTGCAGTGGCTAATCCCAAGCAGCAGCTCAAGAGGGCGAAAAGCAGAAGCCTAGGAGGAAAAGGAGGTTGATGATAGCACGTCCATACAATGGAGTGGACAGCTTGTTACATTGCAGAGAAGCATTTCTAGTAGTGAAGTGAGAGCGTTTGCATGCCTGTCTGGGAATGGGACACTGCCCCGTGTACTCTGAGTTTGAGGGCTGCCGTTTGATCAGGGTCCAGATTACTCTGACTAATCTGTTAGGTTTGTTTCTGCTACCAGTACATCAGCTTGGTGACAAAGACATGAAAGGTCTTTCACGCTTTACATCAGTGCCTAAGTTTCCCCATGGGAGCTACCGTGGATGTGAGCACAGTAAGCCATGGATGTGTGGGATAAAGTGGTGTCTGCCCAAGAGGAGAGGTTAGGGCTTAGATTCCCCTAGAACCCCAGAAACATGAGCTGAAAAGGGCACTAACTATTGACCTTATGAAGCCACAACTCAATAATGGACTCTAGGAAACATTCTTTTATCTGCTCCTCTTAGAGCACAGGATAAGAATGCAAATTACTGACCATGCTGTTTGACAGTGTCTCTGAAGTGGTGTTGAGCCAGGAGCCTCAGTGACTGCTGCTGTGCCTTAATGAGCTCTCTGATGCCCCAGGCTTAGAGTGTTACAGCCTGTGACACAGGTAGACTTGCCAGCTAGCACGAGAAGAGCCAGATGAGCAGCGGTGTCACTACCTGCTTCTCTTCTGTGTCCCACAGCTGCATCCTATGACAAGCGAATTGCACTCTGGGATATTGGGATTCCAGACTGTGACTACAATTTCAAAGCAAGGTAAAGGTTCAAAAACCAGACGTGGCCAGCCCAGGAGCCTGTAACTATCACGTCACAGCACCACTTAACTGCATGCTTCCTTTTTCTCTTCTATCTTTTTAGCCAGCTGCTGGTGCTGGAAGTGCTCTCTATTCCCCTGCGGATTGCCCTTGTCCCCACCTGCCCTGATCAGTACCTGCTGGCTGGCTGTGAAGGTGGCTGTTTTGCCTGGAATATAAAACTGGATAAGGAACAAAAAAACAGGTGAGACCCCAAAGTTGGGGGCATGTGTTTGCTTTCCTTATAAGAAGAGCTTGTCCTAACAAAGGCCTTATTTCTAGCTGAGAAGGTCAGAGCAAGAAAAGCAGCATGTCCTACCCACTTTAAAACATCCCTACCCACAGAGGGAAGAAAAAATACCAGCATGATACTAAAGGAGTGCTCAAAGCTAGCAGCCCTGAGCGTGTATTGCTGCTCCAGTCTACAAGTGTTGCAGGGAGGCTGACAGGGCTGTAGTGCAACACCCTAAAACTTAAGGGTGTGGATCTTGAAGCAGTGTAACAGAGCGTAAAGTCTTGGCTCTAGTTCCAGTCCTCCAGTAAGGCCCATCCTGCTGCTGGTGCAGGAGGTTACCCAGGAAGTGGGCACTGTTTTGGGAGCACAGGAAGAACTGGTGACAGAGAAGCAAGTGGAGTCATGCCTTGCTGTCACACACTAATCCTGAGGTCTGCACAAACAGATGGAGTAGACCAGCAGTCTCTTAAGCAAAAGGGCTGTATTAATTAACCCAGGTGGCCAAAGGCATAATTTCAAGTGGGAATTCATCTGGGTTTGGCAAGAGACTCACTAACACACGAATTTCCTTCTGGGCTCTGTGCCCGAGTGCCCATTCACTGCTCCCCATCCAGGCCTCAACTCATTTCACCCTTCCCTCTATTCCAGGCCTTTTGAAGCCATGTTCCAGTTTCCTGATGAGGATGGAAGCATGACAACATTGCACAGGGTTGATGGTTTGGCTTTTCTGAATGATGATGTTGTGGGTGAGTATAAACACAATAGCCCGACCCAAAAAACCAGGCACCTTGGCACATGGCAGGCTGAACGGAGTGCAGCTACCTCTTCTTTAGCTTGCTGGGGGCTACAGAACGGAGTTGTCTCCCAGAGTCCCTTGTCTTTCCCTGAAATGTGGGCTAGAGGTGCAAATGCACATCTGGGCAGGCCTAGAAATGGGGATGGCCCCATCCCCAAAAGCATGTTTGGCCAGGTAGTGGCAAAGTGGAAGGGAGAAGGGCTGGTGGCAGCAGTATTTGTTTGCAGGGCAACTGGGGGTTCCCACATCTGGGAGAGTGCTTAAAAGCATGGGCAGGGCCTTTCTGAACAGCTTATGCTTGTTCTGCAGTTCAGGAATGTATTGTGGGATTGAATATCCCTCTGCAGCCTCCAGCGATCCTGAAACGAGGTAAAAGAGGTGGAAACAGTTTAACACCAGGTCCCACGTCTTAAAAGCCACCTTCTGGAAGAACCACCTTCCCCAGCAGCCAGCCTTTGTCTTGAAGCATTTCACTTCTCTTGTCACTGACACAGCCTTTCCCATCTTTCTTCCCTAGTTTCCAAGAGCTCTAAACCAGGATGCATATACCTATGGAGCTGGAGTCGGTCTTTTGACACGAAGGGGAAAGGATGCCAGAGAACCATAGCTGCAGTTATTCTGGCTGAGCTCGAGTGGTCCACGACAGACCTGTCCTACCTGACGCTCAGCACCTGCCCAGGTAGGCAGTGCTCTTCCTCACTCCCTGTGGCAGGGATGCTGCACGGGTCAGGATTGCCTCGGACCAGTGGCGTGGGGAAGCCTGGAGCTGGATTTCAGTCCCCATCAGACTGGTCTCCACTCTGCTGCCAAGAGCCCTGACTTGTAATGCAGCTCCAACCCTGTGCAGCTCCAGCTGTGTATAAATAACATTAGGAGTAAGTAATTAACAGCTCTACCATCTGCCATCCAAGGGGGAACCACCGAGGTGTTGATCAATGACATTACCAATGTGGCCTCCCTTGTACAGGGCTTCAGAGCACACCGAGCTGATGGCCTGGCCCTGTAGTGTAGCTGGAGCCATTTATAACACCTAGTGCAGCTCGAGGAAGGGGCAGGACACACCAGGGGCAGCTGGCTTTCAAAACTACTGAGGAATAGACCTAAAAAGGGTCAGAAGAAATCCCCTAACATTTATCACTAGCTTCTCTCTACTAGAGCAAGAGAACTGATTTAGCTTTAGGTGAAAAGAGCTTTCTCAGAGCAAGGTCAATTCATAGATTTGTGCTGTATTATGCTGAAATACCACATCCTCCCTTGGGATCCTGCAGTGCTGGCTTGAGCTCTGCGTTACAGCAGAGGGGACCCTCGGTTCCACACTCATTTCCCATCTTCTTCTTTTGGTCCTGCAGCAAAAGACTACGTGTTCTGTGGCGACGAGAAGGGAAGCGTGTGGATGTACAACCTGTCAAGCTACACCACAGCATGGAGCTCTGCAAAGGGGAAGCGCTCCCCTTTGCAGGAGAAGAGGATCCCTCCTGCACAGGTAGGTCTTCAGCTGTGACAGGAATTGGGAGCTGTAAAGCACCTCTTCCTGCTCCTGCATTCTGCAGCTTGGCAACTGTTCCTAGCTGAAGGGCCCTCTCTGAAAAGTTGGTGGCTAAAGCCTGATGATACAAGTGTGCAGACACCATTTCCCTGCTGGACTGAGGGGAGGGGAGGCAAAGGGAAACCAGAGCAGCTGTTCCTGGCACAGGAAAGGGCTGTCCGTTCATGCACACTTTTCCTGCTGGGCAGATCCGGGGCCTCCAGGGATAGTTCTCTCTTGGGACCCTCTGGAAGGACAATCCCACATACTCTCTCTCATACCAGAGCCTGGTCTTGAGCTGCACTAAATGTAGGTATGAAGTGACCCCGTGTTCCAAAAGCTCTTTGGAAGTGCATTGCCTGAGGCAGCAGTGGGCTCCTCCAGGGCTGAGAGGCAGCACTTTCTCCTTCCTGTTCCAAGCCCCTGTGTTTCAGGGGAGCATCACCAAGCTGCACCACCTCCCTCAGAAAGGCCACGAGCCTTTTATTCAGCTTCCCTGGGTGGGCAGGGAACCAGATTCCACAGAGACCCAGTTGTCAATTAACACTAATCAACATCCTCTCACCTTCAGAGACAATACCAGCTCCCCTTTCCTACCCAACCTCTCTTCTCCTCCTAGATTCTCCAGTGGCCAGAGCTCCGAGCAAACGAGGAGCAGCTGACTGAAGTCCTAGTAAACAATGTGGTCTCAGACCCTACTTTTACTTACCTTGTTGTCCTAACTAGTGTGAACATAACAGCAATTTGGAAGAAGTCATAGTTCCTTGTACCACAGTTTCATGCCCGTGCTTTGAACTAGTGCAGTATTAGTGACTGTTACCCATGTAACCATCACGTTTTCTAGACCCGCTGTTATGTGCAAGAGACAAAAATACCAAGAAGAGTTTGTTAAACTCATCCAGTCATTGTAAACACCCGCTTTCTTTTACTGTAAGTTTTCCACAATTGGTGCATTTGTTTTATATAGAAATGACACTCAATAAAACAAACCCCCACTTGAGCTGGCAGTGCCTCGACTTCTTGGAAAGGAAAAGCAGAGAGTTCATCCACCACTGTCACAGAGCAGTGCCTCATCTGGGGGAACACTCACACCAAACTCACCACCAGCCCAGCACAAATATTTGCATGAAGGCTCCCATTAGGAAAGCAGACATCATTTTAATGCCTTATCCATCAGCTCAGACATGACAGTTTTCCTCTTGGCAAAGTATAACACAAAAAACAAAGTCAAAACATCATTGCTACTGTCCAAAATTAAACTCGTGTGGGACAAGGGGGAAAATATTGGCCATGAATGAGGGGGGGGAATCTAGGAGTCACGTAACAAACAGCCACATGGTTCTGCCTTGAAAGTACAGGCTGCTCTAAGCAGGGTGATTTTACTCGATTCCTTCTTGTTTGTCCTTAATGGCAACCTGTAAAACACAAACACGAATGCATACGCTCAGATAAGAACTGTTACTGAGCTGGAGGAGGTTTAAACATTCCACAGTCTCCTGTGAGACACAGACCCACCACAAACCAGCAGTGGAAATGTCTACAGTAGCCAGAGAAGTAATACTTAAAGTAAAAACCACAACATATTTACAGACTTGGGGCACTGTTACCTTGCACCAGCACATCAGAGAACACGACACAGACATTATCCTAGTCATAGTCTCCCTGGTTTTGTCTAATAACCTTTTGGGCAGAAATAAGTCTCAAAGATCAGGGGCTAAATAAATCCAATTGCACAGCTGAGCAAAGCAATGAGAAGTGGTCCAAAATCTCCCCAAAACTGTCACAGAAAACACTTGGAAGAATGGAAAATTGTTTTCTGCATGAATCTGACTGAGAAAACCAGTGCTGGGCATCTAGAGAATTACAGAGCACTCACTGAATGCTCGTCAGATGTGCAAATAACCCTTAAGCACAGCCAGGAGGACAGGAGCCAAATAATCAGAGAATCAACCAGGTTGGAAAAGACCTTTAAGATCATCAAATCCAGCTGTCCCCCAGCACTGCCAAGGCCACCACTAACCCCTGGCACTGAGGCCTCGTCTACCCGGGCTGTGAACACTTGCAGGGACGGTGACTCCAGCCGTGACCTGGGCAGCCTG
>NW_009945469.1:16280-17625 GCF_000696875.1 Nestor notabilis
TGCCACGCTGGTGCGGACCCGTGCCCGGATGCTGGTGGCTTCTTGGCTGCCTGGGCACAAGCTGCTTGTGTTCAGCTCCATCAATCAGCACCCCCAGGTCCTTTCCCATGAGCAGTTTCCAGCTGCTCTTCCCCAAGCCTGGAGTGTTGCAGGGGTTGTTGTGGCCCAAGAGCAGGACCCAGCCCTTGAACAACACCCCTCCTGTTGTTTCACTTCTAACTGCACGAAGCTCGAACGAAACCAACTTACCCTGAACCTCTCCTCCAGGAGGGAGAGCTCACTGATCAGATCCGTGATGGCATTGGTGAACGCCTCCTGCGGGCTGTAGTCAGGGGTGGTCTGGACACGGATGATGATCTTGTGTTCCAGAGGGTGTGGGACCTTGTACCCTGCAAACAGCACTTGGGGGTCCTTCAGTAACTGCCTGGAATGGGAAAGCAGCAGTGAACAACCCCACAGCACGAACGTGAGTGCTTTTTATATCAAAAAGATCATTGAAAAGATCATTTTACATTAAAAGATCATCGAAAAGATCATTTCATATTAAAAGAGCACTGGAAAAGATCATTTTACATTAAAAGCGCATTGAAAAAGTAATTTTATATTAAAAGAGCATTGAAAAAGATCCTTTTACATTAAAAGCTCATTGGAAAAGATCCTTTTATATTAAAAGATCACTGAAAAAGATCCTTTTACATTAAAAGACCATTGGAAAACATCATTATACCTTAAAAAAACATTGGAAAAGATCATTTTATATTAAAAGCTCATCGGAAAAGATCATTTTACATTAAAAAGCATTGAAAAAGATCATTTTATATTAAAAAATCATCGAAAAAGATTATTTTACATTTAAAAAGCATTGGAAAAGATAATTTTATATTAAAAGCTCATTGAAAAAGATCCTTTTACATTTAAAAAGCATTGAAAAAGAAAGATCATTTTACATTAAAAACTCATCGAAAAAGATCATTTTACATCAAAAGCTCATCGAAAAAGATCATTTTACATTAAAAATTCATCGAAAAAGATGATTTTACATTAAAAGCTCATTGAAAAGCAGTGGTTCTGACCAGTTCCCCAACACAGCCCGTTACGAACGCATTCGTGGAGCCTACCCCTTCGCTTTTAAGGGCAGAATCACTTTTACCACACGCCTAATCCTTCCAGACACCAAAACCTCCCCCTTCCCCCGCCTTTTGCTCACGACTTGATGATGTTCCCCAGCGTGTGGTCCTCCTTGTTGATGGTGAACAGACAGGCGTTGGGCACCTTCGTGTCCTTGTTGATGGAGATCCTGAGGGGATACAGGGGGGGCCATCAGCGCCTCAGGGAGCGGCTCCAG
>NW_009945470.1:0-8302 GCF_000696875.1 Nestor notabilis
ATGCGGGCCCTGGGGCGGGCACGGGTGGTGGGGCCGGGGCGCTGCTCACCCGCCTCGTGTCGCCCGCAGGCTGGTGTCGGCCTCTGGGGATATCAAGCTGACCAAAGATGGCAACGTGCTGCTGCAGGAAATGGTGAGCTGGTTCTGGTGCTCCCGGCGGGGGGGGGGGGGAACCTTGGGTATGGCCTTTGGGTGCCTGTGGCTGGGGGCCACCACGTTCTGCGTAGCCCCTGCATGTCTGTGGCGTGCACCACTGTGCATGGAGGGCTCAGTGCCTTGGGAGGAAGGTAAAGTGCAGCGTTGTAGGTGTTGAATGAAGTTTCTGTTATAATCTGGCAGTTTAAAAGGAAACGTGTTAAAATAACAATATTGGCACTTCTGTCATCTTCTGCTTACAGAAAGCATTCTTCGGTGGTGCTTGAGCAGTTTAAGATAGTGGAGTTTGCCATGGGTGCATGGCCTGGGAAGTGTTCAGAACTAGGAGACAGATGCAGCCCAAACCTCTTGCATGTTGAGTCAGGAGGTGTCTCACAATATCCACACTGTAGGGGTGAAGATTACAGGAGGGGTGATGCTGTTCTGCCACTCACTGCACTGGGTCTCGCATGCTGGGAGCCAGCCTCATGGTTGGGTCCTGGTGCTGTTGGCTTGTAATGTGCCTCCAGCTGAGCATGGCCTGTTACTGCCTGTGGAGTACTGCACTCTGCTAGCTGTTGTAATTCAGCATGAAGTGTTGAAGTTCATGTACACAGTGAGCTGGGAGACAGGAAAAAGATTGTTAAATTGGTTCTTTCGTACTAGACGTAGTGCTTTAAAGGAAATAATAATTAAAAGGTATATGGCAGAAGAAATGGTCCCATTAGATTCTATCTCACTCTCTCTACTCACCCACCTGGACTGCTGTGTTCAGCTCTGGCTGCCCCCAACATAAGAACCATGCGGACCTGCTCAAGTGAGTCCAGAGGAGGCCATGAAAATGCTCAGAGGCTGGAGGACCTGTGCTATGGGGAGACAGGCTGAGAGTTGGGCTTGTTCATCCCAATTAAGAGAAGGCTCTGGGAGAGAGACCTTTGAGCAGCTTCCAGTGCATAAAGGGGTCAATAAGAAACCTGGAGAGGGGCTTCTTATAAGGGCAGGTAGGGACAGGACAAGGGGGAATGGCTTTAAACGGAGATTTAGATTAGATATTAGGAAGAAGTTCTTCACAATGAGGGTGCTGAGGCGCTGGCACAGGGTGCCCAGAGAAGCTGTGGCTGCCCCATCCCTGGCAGTGTTCAAGGCCAGGTTGGACACAGGGGCTTGGAGCTTCTTGTGGAAGATGTCCCTGCCTGTGACAGGGGGTTGGAACCAGATGAGCTTTAAAGGTCCTTTCCAACCCAGGACTTTAGTACAATTACTAAGCACCAGTCTTTCAACTGTAGGTACCTTTCTGTAGGTTCATAGGCTTCAGCCTACTTTAAGATACTCTTCAGGCAATCAAAGGGGATGCTAAGTGATGTGTGTGTTCTCTGTAAGTAACCCAAGGTCACATATGGTGGTTGTGAAGTCTGGCTGGGCAAGCATGATCATAGAATCATAGAATAGTTAGGTTTGGAAAAGACCTTAAGGTCATCTAGTTCCACTAGATGCTATTATGCTCATAGCTGGAACACCAAGTGCACTACTTAGCAGAGCAACTGGCAAGAAACAAACTAACTGAATGTTCTTTAGTTTCATAAGTAAAATAAACTGCCAAAGGAATAGCAAACCAGCGAGGACATGTACAGCAGTCATCATGCAGAGATTCCTAAACTAGCTCTAAAAATGCTGGGTTTAGTGCCAGCAGCAGTCCAGTTGTGATGGTGCATCCTTTGCCTAAAGGAGAGAAAAGCTCTGTCAGGCTAATCATGACGTGATGACTAGTTTGGCCCTCAGCACTCAACATTTCTGTGTATAGATGCATAATCTGAGGGGGGAATTAGTGTTACATGGATTAATTCAATCCATTTATTGTCAAAATTACTGGTGTTCCTTGTTGAAACCTGCTGAATTGACATGAATCGTGAAAACACCGACTAGTTCTTAAAGACTTTGTTTAGCTGATTGCAGATTACGTGCTTCCTGTACCAGTGCAGAAAGACTTACTGCTCAGCTTCTTGTTTTTGTTTAGCAAATACAACACCCTACGGCCTCCTTGATAGCAAAAGCAGCAACAGCACAAGATGACATCACTGGAGATGGCACCACCTCAAATGTCTTGATCATTGGTGAGCTCCTAAAGCAGGCAGACCTCTATATCTCTGAGGTATGTATGCAGCATTTCTTTGGTAGGTGGACAAGTCATAAGCTTCATCTGAGACCATTCAACTTGTTTTGTTGGATGCTTAATACTCTTAAGTCAAACGTGAAAGTGAATCTGTGTTTCTGCTTTAAAATGTGTGTATCACAGAACTTGTAAAAAGGGGGAGAAGCTGGAGTGGAGGACTTGTTTAAGACCACTTACTGACACTGTAGCTTTTGATAAGGTTTTGTCTGATACCTGCTGTTACTTCTGTGTTGTGCGAGTTAAAATGCTGCTTTTATTTCTGTGTTAACAAGGAGATGTTCCCTGATAGCAGGTATTTTGGATGTTGCAGTTACAGAATAGGTGTTTGTACTGCACAGTGAACACCCAAGTGTGCTTTGTAGTTCCCTTGGTTTCAATTCTGTGCTAGAGGAATCTGTACTTTTCCTCTGCATTGGAAGGATTTGCATTCCTTTTATATGTATTCAGAAGGACAGTACATTTTCTTGTCTTTGTAGGATGTTTTGACACGGAGTGTTGAAAGTGCAGGTTCTGTTTCAGGAGAAAGTACTATTTTGTCTTCTGCTGTCTAGTGATTTCTTTCCTTGTTCTAGGGTTTGCACCCTAGAATAGTAGCAGAAGGATTTGAGATTGCAAAGGAAAAAGCACTTGAAGTTTTGGAGCAGGTGAAAGTAACCAAGGAAATGGACAGGGAGACCCTTATAGATGTTGCCAGAACATCCCTCCGTACTAAAGTTCATGCAGAGCTTGCTGACATCCTCACAGAGGTAGGTCTGTGTCTTCTGCCTCTTTTAGTGTGAAGAGGCCCAGGTTTTACAGAGCTGGTGATTATTACTTGAGTGAAAGGTGGATGGAAAGATGTGAACTTGCACCTTGGAAGACTAATGGTTGTCTTGGGGCTTTTCCCCCACCCCCTTCCCTCTCTTCCAGGCTATAGTAGATTCTGTTTTGATAATCAGAAAACCAGATGAGCCTATTGACCTCCACATGGTAGAGATTATGGAGATGAAGCACAAATCAGAAACTGACACAACGTAAGTAATGAGAATCTTTGAGCTTCAGTTTAATGGTGCCCTGATCTTTGAGTAGTTTGTGGGGAGTTGTTTTCTTTTTAGAACTTGGATTTTTGAATAGCAAAGGGTAACACTGGCTTAGGCTTTTACACAGCAACTTGAATAAATACTTTATTTTCTCAGTCAGTGTCTGTAGCTCATTTATGCTTTAGGCTTGTATCAGTCCATTACAAGTACAAAATAGCGTTGGATGAATGGAAACTGGGTTGTAGTCATCTAGTTGGAAATTCCATAGGCATGGATGAATTCTGCACTAGCTTTCCTCAGTAGCTAATGCAGTCAGACACTATGCCAGAATAAATTCCTTTTTCACACTGCCTGGTATGCTTTTTACGTGAGTGGGCATGCCTTTGGAAGTGGAATACATGGTTGTTAACTCCCAACACAGGCAGTTTGTGTTCGACAGTGCAGCTGATCCACTTTCTGACTTGCCTGCACTTCCATGAAATGTGTGTCTCCTGTATGTGTGTGTTGACATACAAAACGCTTCCTAATCTTTCAGGCTGATCAGGGGGCTGGTTTTGGACCATGGTGCTCGTCATCCTGACATGAAGAAAAGAATGGAAGATGCTTATGTTCTTACGTGCAATGTATCTCTAGAATATGAGAAAACGTAAGTACACAGCAACAAGGTAAGGAGCAGAAAATGCTCCTGTCTTCTAAAACTTGTTTAAGGTGTGCTTAAGTAAGAACCAAAAAGACTGTGTAGGCTTTTCCACAGCAAGGCAGGTAGTGTAGAAGGTGGAATGGAAGAGGTAGTGCTCCTTCTGCAGTCCTCTTTTGGGAAAGGGAAGCTAGTGGCTGAGAAAATGCCTTTGAGAGGCAGAGCTTCATAGTGGGTTTTGGTTTTGTTATTGAAGAAAAAGATGGAAGACCTTCCTTTCTTGGGTGTAACTTTATATTTTAGAGCAACATCTAAATACGTAATTTGGAGTTTGCTAAGTTTCAAATATGTGCCTTATTTCTTGCAATGGAAAAGCTCTGAACCAGAGATTATGCTGGTCTGGGACAGGGGAGTGCCTTGTTTGTTCTATATTCATTTCTTTAGAATATTGCTGAAAGGAATGATACTTAAGTTTATTTCTACAGCATAGAGGAGAGTTTTCTTACTGCTTTTTCAATATTGTTGTGGGGTTTTTTCCTCCTTTAGAGAGGTGAGCTCTGGATTCTTCTATAAAAGTGCTGAAGAGAGAGAGAAGCTTGTGAAGGCAGAAAGAAAATTTGTTGAAGACAGAGTGAAAAAAATCACAGACTTCAAAAGAAGAGTCTGTGGCAGTTCAGATAAAGGATTTATTGTGATCAACCAGAAGGTGAGATGAAGGATATAACTAGCTAGAAAAATGAATTTGAAATGCTGGCTGTCTTGGCCAGCCGTGTGCTATTTGACTCCCTTTGTGTACCATTCTGCAGACAGAAATAGCTGAAATTAGGGTGATGTACTTATGCATGTATGCATACAGTTCCTATTTGAGATCTTTAAGTCCTGGGGGAGAACTTACTCATTAGTGTTAGATTGAGAGAGAGTGTGTTTAGCTTTTTCTTTATCCTGATTGTCACTTCCTTTATTTCTAGGGAATTGACCCTGTTTCCTTGGATGCACTTGCAAAAGAAGGAATAGTTGCTTTGCGGAGAGCTAAAAGGAGGAACATGGAAAGGTCAGTTCCTGGGGAGAGGAGAGGGTTAAATAACATGCTTTTCCAAACCTGAGCAGTGACTCAAGTCTGGCTTTTAAGGACATGTACTAAAAAGTCCATTTCGATCTCTCCAGCTCTTGGTGGTGTTACTTAGTGGTAGTTTGTACAACCTGTAGAGATGTCAGTTCAGCACACTGGGTGATGCAGGAATTGGAGCTGTCTCACTCTTCACATCTAGATGCCTGTAGAGGAAACTTAATTCTACAAGCTTGTTTTTGTGAAGAGCCTCTTTCATGAACAGAACCAATCTGCTCCAAGCAGTGTGGTGTTCTGCATGCTGAAGTACTGCTGTCACATTAGTGACTTCAGGTAGTACTTGATACAAAGCAAGTGCTGAGCTGTACACATTCTTTCTCAGATTGACCCTTGCATGTGGTGGTACTGCCATGAATTCCTTGGACGATCTCACTCTTGACTGCCTGGGACATGCAGGGCTTGTCTATGAGTATACGTTGGTGAGTATGACACAGCTTTCAGCTGAAGGCAGGTTAAGTACACCTCACTTGGTGCCACCTTTTCTTTTGTCTTAATACATCCATGCATGGATTTTTCTTACATGTTTTAATAGTTTTATTGGAGCGTGAATAGAGGCTGGTGGCATTTCACATCCCAGTGTCCCACTTGTAAGTGAACATCTACCTGGATGTTTGCTCTTATGGTAGTGTATTTTCCTCTTATTTCCATACTGTGCTCTTCATATCTGTAAAGTTGAAAAAACAGAAATAAGGTTCTTACGCTTCTCATCACTTTCTCAAATGCTTTGAGTGCAGAACCGAATCTGAAAGTGTTCAATTTTTCTTACTGTGTGTATACATTGAGCAAATTACGACATGAATATGTAACCCTGTGGTTTTTCACAGGGTGAAGAGAAATACACCTTTATTGAGAAATGTGACAACCCCCGCTCTGTCACCCTGTTGATCAGGGGACCAAATAAGCATACGCTCACACAGATCAAGGATGCAGTAAGAGATGGTCTGCGTGCTGTTAAAAACGCTATTGAGGATGGTAAGTCTCTCCTCTGTTTAGGGGTATTAAGGATCTTCTGTTGAAACCTTGAAAGCAGTGAATTTTCTATCAGTTTCATTGGTATCCCATGCAGCCAGACACCAAGCTCAGTGTGTTGCAGTGTGAAGTGCTTTCAGTTAGCATTACTGTTCTTATCCATTGTACTCAGAAGTAGTTAACTGTGTAAGTACTTACCTCATCAGACACAAGCTGTCTTCCAAAAGGTAAAGGAAGAGGTCAAACTGTACTGTTTAAATTGGGATAGGTGCTGATTGTGAAGTCTCACTGTCGAGTTTTCCCTTGCAGGATGTGTGGTTCCAGGAGCAGGTGCACTAGAAGTGGCTGTAGCTAATGCTCTTCTTAAACATAAACCTAATGTAAAAGGAAGAGTCCAGCTTGGAGTTCAGGCTTTTGCTGATGCTCTGCTCATCGTTCCTAAGGTACGAGGAACTCCTGAATAAAGTGGCTTTAAAGCACGCCAGGACCCATCGCGTTTCCTGCTGGAGGTCTCTCTTAATTAACAACATGAATTAATGTGTCTGTTCTCTTGCAGGTTCTCGCTCAGAATGCTGGTTATGATCCCCAGGAAACACTAGTGAAGGTTCAGACGGAGCATGCGGAGTCGGGACAGCTCACTGGGGTTGATCTGAACACTGGTAAGAACTTCCGCAACTAATGGAACGATGCTCTAGTAAGAACTTGTCATGGATCAACTACATGAAGAATAAAGTTGCTCTGACTGCAGACAGCTATCCCTCTTCCCATAAAAAGCTGTGCAGGTGTCCTGGTGCTGCAGGCTTGGCACGCTGGGATACTTAAATGTATTCTGTTAAGTTCCTTGTGAAGATAAAGGACATGGTAGCACTGCTGGATGTAGCAATATCACATGTTAGACAGTGGAAGGTCTTTGAATTCTATGAGTCTGTTATTTAAAGACCATTGTACTTCTTTTGCAGGTGAGCCAATGGTCGCTGCAGCAGCTGGAATCTGGGATAATTACAATGTCAAAAAGCAACTGCTTCATTCGTGGTAAGTGTTAACGCTATTTTTCACTTCATATGGGTGTTTGATCATTGATAACATGGAATGGAGGGATCCTGCATAGGGCAAACTGTCTGGAAAGGTGGAAATGAAGCTGAGTTGTCTTTGAACTCTGTCCAGTGGCTCTTCTAACACTATTTGTTCTATTTCTAGCACGGAGATCGCTAGCAACATTCTCTTGGTGGATGAAATAATGCGAGCTGGACTGTCTTCTCTTAAAGGCTGAGTTGGATCTGTTATTGCAGGATGGTGGTCAGCTCCAGAAGTGCCCCATGGAATGTTTGTAAGAAATCCACTCAAAGCTGTGTTTTCCTTGGCTGTGGTGGATTGTCCCAGCAACGAAAGCTCCTCTGCTGTCACGGGCAGCCCCTCTTTGGTAAACATGTGGCCACTCAAAATAATAGCAACTTGATCAAACATTTGGCTCTAAAAATCAGTTATTTATTTTTCATTTCACTGATGTGTACAACTGAAGTTGCTTTTCTTTTTACCCAATAAACTGTTATGTTCTGTGCTTCAGAGTCTTGGGTTATTTAAAACTTCACCATCCTTAGACCAAGGTTGGGAACATTCTGGTTCCAGCTGCAGACCTTCACTTCTGGTTTCTGGCTCTCAAGGGCAGTGTCAAAATACAGGGGAAGGGGAGCCCTGGCTCAGACCTGAAGTCTGTGCACTCAGTTGTAAAACTGAGTTACATTGATAGCTTTGTACTTACAACTGGAACTGAGTGAGTTAACCTGGGTTTGAGGAGTGGTGAAAGACCCAGTGAGTTAACCTGGATTTGAAGAGTGGTGAAAGACTCAGTGTGTGTTGTTACAACAGGGTGGTTGGTTTTGGCACTACTACGTTATTTATGGACAACTAGTGCTATAAACCAGCTTGGGGTAGAGCTGCACCTTCAGGTCGAGCCCGTGCAGGCAGGCAGCTGGGGTAAAGGGGAGGAGCGGGTTCCTGCCTTCCTAAATCACCTTCCTTAATCCCGACTGTGCTCCCCTGAACCTCAAATAACAAACACCACCCTAACCTCTCTAGCACCCACCTTTCGCCTGTGACACCCCGGTGGCTCAGGAGGACGGTGCTTGTGTTGGTGTCCGCGCTACCGGGAGGGGTTTCAGCCCTCACGCCTAATCACGGTGCAGTCAGCGCCCCCCTCCCAAGCCCAACCACGCGGTCGCTATCCCGGAACACGCGCGGGCTGCCGG
>NW_009945471.1:0-1775 GCF_000696875.1 Nestor notabilis
CCCGCAGCGCCTCCCGCCGGACGAGAGCTGGGATGTGTATCCAGCCTGGAACATGGAAGTTATTTTAATACCCGAATTTCTTGCTGAGGCAGAGCCGCTCCCAGCTTTCCAGCACACCTCCCCTGGCCAGGGGCCTCCTGTCCCCTATCCCTCGTACCCGTGGTGGGGGGAGAGCCAGTTCCCTGCCCCCTGCCAGCTCTCCTGTGGGACAACATACTGCTGCTGCCCTGTGCCAGGAATGACACTGTCCGCCACCTCGCATGGGCAAGCACATGCAAATCTGTCCCCAGACCTGACGTGCCATCTCCATCCTAAAAACACCTGTGAGGATCCTGCAAACACGGCACATGGTGGCTCCTCAGACCCCCTGGGACCCGCTGGCAGCTCCCACCAGGCAGCGCGTGCTGCCCTTCCCAGGGCTGTCCCCTTCTGTTGCCCTGCCTCAGGTGGTGACTCTTACATGAGAGTTCCAGGGAGAGGGTGCAGAGCCCAGCAGCTGCTTAAGCAGTTTAAAGCTGAGTATAGAAACTGGCTGGATTTTCCAGTGTGAGGTGGTTTGCTCAGCAGCTTGTGTCTCCCCGCTCTGCAGCGAGGTTCTGCAGCTTGGCGTGATGGAGCCTGGGATGAAAACACCAGGTTTGGTTAAAACAATCTCATCCTCTGAAATTCTGGTGTTGGCTGCAGCTTAGCACAGCCAGCTTGTAGTGCTGTGTAATGAGTTGGTCCCTGCTCAGCACAGTGGGACGTCGTCCAGGGCGTCGGCCTGTGATGCTGCAGCCATCCCTGCTCCAATATTCTCCATGCTCGCTACCACAGGCTGCTCCCCACCATCCTGCTCCCTTTGCTGCCCGTGACCTGGTTCAACCCACCTCAGCTCCCTGACAGTCACAGCACAAGGAGGTGCTCCCACGCCTGAGACGCAGCTCCATGACGTCTTCAGCTTTTCCAGAAGAGCTGTGAGAAGCTGAGCTGCCCCAGAGGAGAACCCAGGGGTGAGGGGAGCGGCAGAAGGGAGGAGGGGGAGTTTCCCCTCCTAATTTCAATAAACTAAATGAAAGGGGTGGAAAATTGGTATTTCATGCAAAACTTGGCGAAGGTTAAACCACTTCCAGATGCTGTCTCAGAAGGTTTTGCTCCAACCTGATCTGTTGCAGATAAAGTCGTAGACACCCTTGCCAGATATTGTATTACGTGCCAGCAGAGTTTCCAAATGTTGCCATGATCCAGGTGGCATTGAGAAATGTCCCCACTGCTGTAAACCCATACTGGGACTGCATCAAGAATCCCTTGGTGCAGACAAGTTGGCCATGTGGTGGCCATGCCAACACCCATGTGGGTGGCTGCCAACAACCTGCCTCTGGCCACCACTGTGGCAGTACCCCCTTACCCCTTTCCAGCAGGACCTTCCCTGGCTCCTTCCCCTGGTCTTGGTCTGATGCACTCCCATCCCTGTGAGCTCTGCTCCACACTCCATCACCCCCGTGGCACCCCATGTGCAAGGGTGACCAGTGGTGATGCAAGGGTTGTCTTCTCTATAACATGGACATGAGAGATCAGAAGCTCCCATGGCCATGGCTCTGGGTGAGGTCTAGCAAACCCTGCAGCCCTCAGCCCTGATGACAGCTTGTGCCTGCACCAGCACCGCTGGGATGGGTCTTCTCACTGTGTGTGGGGTGCAAAGGGTGGTTTTAGGGTTGGGGAAACCGAGGCAGGGCCAGGCCAAAACTAGCTGAGGAGAAAATAGGGCTCCCGTGGCCGACCTGCAGCTCTGGCAC
>NW_009945471.1:1827-12067 GCF_000696875.1 Nestor notabilis
CCGCACGCCCGCTGCCTCCCGGCCTCCGCTTGTTTTCTTAGCAGGCGGGTCCTGCGCTCGTGAGCCCAACAATTTCCTGCCTGGGCGAATACATTCCTCTCTCCCATCACAGATCTCTCCTGCCTCCTCCCCACCTTGGTGCTGGATGCTGCCTCTCTCCACTGCCCACACTAGGTCCCCCACTCGGCCCGCCCGCGCTGCCTCATCTTCCCAGGCTGCTACCCCCCTACACTGCTTCTGGGAAGCAGGGATGTGGGATGCTGAAGTTTGCATGACCCTCCCACAGTTTTGGGGTGCTAAAGGAGGTGATGTCTTTCCCCATTTGCAGTGGTGGGGAGCTGGCCCATCATGGGGAGGTGGTGATCTGGAGCAGAAGCTGGGGGCACCCAATCCAACCCAGCCTGGGCATCAGCTTGGAAACAAGGGAAGCACTGGGAATGCCCCCAGGTTCATCAATGAGAAGTGATCGTGTGGTGTCCTGCCCCCTGGGGCAGTGACCCTATGAGCAGGATGGGCACAGTGAGATGATGGTGGGCATTTTCCAAGGGCTCATCGCTGGAGTGGGCTTTCCCTCTCTACAAGCTGGGAAAACCAGAAGGGCAGCAGAGCAGTAGTGAGACAGTGACCTGGGATGGCGGGTGGCACTGTGTGGACAGCAGCATCCCCTTGGGGTGCCAAGCCGAGCACTGTCGGAGCTGCTGTGGGGGCCAGGAAGGAAAGCAATGGGCAGAGCCCACCAGGTCCAGCCTTGGAGACCACCTCATGGACAGCAGTGTGGGGACCAGCTGCAGAGGACCGCGGCCAGTGTGACGTGATGGGGCGCAGGCTCCAAGCCAGAGGGACCGCGTCTGTGGGTCGGGGGGCGGTGGGGCGTGTGGCCTGCCAGACGTGCCTGTCCCCATGCTGCCAGCGCTCCTGCCCACCCGTGTTCCGAAGAAAGGGAAAAACCCCGGCCCGCCCGTGAGGAAACCTCAAATCAGGGCCAGTGTTTTTGAAAGGTTTTTTTTCCCCTCCTCTCTCCTTTAACACATCTGCCAATATAATCTGACCTTTTCCAAATAAATAAAGCCCGCGTGCTCCGGCTTTGATCCCAGACTCCAAATTTTCTGTTTACTTAATTGGCCCATCCAAGGTCTGAGCTGCCGCCGCCGCATTCCTGGGGGCTTATCGCCACCCGCTCGCCTGGTTGACATTATCACAACCCCCCCCGGCCCTCCACTTCCACTGGGTATCCTGCTCCATGTCCGCAGGGTGGGGGTGTGGGAGTGGGGGTGTCCCTGGGGTTTCATGGAGGATCCTGCTCTTGGTGCCTGTTCTTGTCACCCCACTCCACCTGCCTCTGTCTTTGGAGGGCAGCTTGATCTGAGAGAGAGGGACCAGGGGATCTCTCTCATGCTCCTCTCCCAGGCAACATGTGGAGAGGAGGCATGCTCCTGCAGAAAGAGGAACAGAACTTGATTCACTGCTCAGAGATGCTTCTGAGTGTATGATCCGTACAGATCATATCCTGGTAATCCTCCCCTGGATTAAGGACTGTAGATGTTCCCCACCATTGCAGGAGGGAGCACAGAGCTTTGATGCCACGTGGGGATGAAGGCTCTGGGCATCCAGAAATGGTCACCGTAAAGTGGTGGAAGTGCCTTATCCCCCAGCCCTCCCCTGCCAGTGCACCAGGTCTTGGCAAGGACCAAGCCTTCCTGCTGCAGACCTTCAGTGAGCAATTAAGACGAATGACACCACCTCGGCAGGTCCCCCCTCTCCTGGCCATGGGGAGCCCAGCCTAGGACATGCAGGGCTGGGACCAGCAGAGGTGGGAGGACCGTATGCCCTTCTGCAGCACAGCCTGTGCCAGGGGAGAGGAGGCCATTGGGGCATGGGGAGATGGGAAGCCCCTGAGGATGGGTTGCTCCTATGCTATCAGCAGATGTCTTCCAGCTGTTCTTTTTTTCAGTCCAGGAAAAGGAAAGAAATACAGGGTGGGCTGCAGGCAGACCCAGGCCTTGGTCCTACATGTTTCTTTCACATGCCAGCTAAGGTGGCCCTGTCTCTGCCCTGAAGAGGCAGAAGATGTTCCTTCTGACTGTGGTTCCTGAGCTTCTTCAGACAATAACCAAAAGGTGTGAGTGGGCTTTGGGAGCTGCAGGTAGTGGGGAGGTGGAGAGAGAAGCACCCAAAGGGATGCCTCTTGAGCAGGAGGGTTCATCTGGGCACAGGCACCACTGACGTGATTCAGAGCCTCTTGTGGGCAGGTCCTGACTATGGCATGGAGCAATGTCTGCTGAGGTGACCACATGCAGACAGGGTCTGGTGATGAGAGGGATGTCTCAGCTGTTCTTTACTTCTCTGCCCTTAATTTCCCACTTTCACTGGGAATGGAGGGAGGTCTCTGCTTAACCTCATCCAACTCGGTGAGGTGGGAAGATATTGGTGGTGCTTTCTGCATTCAGAGTAACCTTTGGTGTGTGAGAGGCCTCAGATGAGCCCTGAGGAGCTTGTCCTGGTACTTGGACATCACTGAGGCACGAGGATAGATTCCAGCTCCCAAAAAACCCATATGGTTGGCCATAAACTCTGGGCTTCTGGCACCCACCATGGTGGGATGTGAGAGTTGTCCACAAGGCCATAGACAGCGCTTGGGTCTGACTGGCAGCATTGCTGGTCATTTTCCTTATTGATCCTCAGAACAGTGTGAATGAAGGGAGGTGGATGGTCCTGGCCATGGTTTCTCCTCTGGCCCAGACAAGCCGACACCCTGGGATGTAGGAAGCTGAAGAGTGGCAGGTTAGAGGAGGCCATGGTTTGGAGTAACAGCACTGAGAGCTGAGGGCAGAGGTGTAGAAGAGGTGGTCAGGCTGAAATGGGTGGACCTCAGCCTCTGCAGGGCATCCAGCATGGGGAAGGAGCTGGCCTGGCATGGTGGGTGCCTCTCAGCACTGCTCCTGTCCCGGGATGGCAGTCCTCCTCCTGAGCAGCCTATTGGGATTTTTCCCTGATTAACCCCCAGTTCTGCTTTTTCATGGCTCATCATTTATAAACCACTGGTGGGGAGAAGGAATATTTCATTCCTGAGCATCCCTGCATGGCACTGCTGGTTGTGCTGGCTCAGTGATGGACAGGCATCACGATGTGGGGGGGTGATGGGCTGTGACTAGGTCACTGCAGAGGGTCTGTCAGAGCGCTCCAGCCTGCCTGTGCCATTCCTGCCTCGCTGGCAGCTGCCTGCTCAGCTGTGCTCACCCCAGGATTGGGAAAGGTCTTTTCTTTGCCTTGCTGGGAAAGCCTTGCCGCCAGAGATCTCAGGTGGCTTCACCACCCAGACTGTCCTGCTGCAGCCCTGCTCTCAGCTCTTTGAAACCCTTTGTATATGCCTCCTCAGCTGCCTGGCTCTTCCTCATCCACACAGGCAGCACCACTGTGAGCTCACCCAGCCGCTCCATATCCCTCTGCTTGGTGAACCAGTTGTTTCCAAGTGACAAGCAGTTGATGCCTCCCAATGACACCCATCAAGGTCTCAGATAAACCACCCATCCACTCGGTGCCATCCCAGGGGGATGATGTGGGCAGCACAACCAAAGCAGGGCAAGAAGGAGGTGAAGAGGGGCAGGAGGGAAGGGAAGGTAGTGTCAGGTGGGATTTCGACATCTGCCATGTTGACTTTTCCCAAGTAGAAGCCAGTCACTCAACATCTGGCTGAGAATATTGCATCTTGCTTAAGAGCAACTCCAGATGTTCCTGAGACCTTTTTTTCATTATTTTATTTCTTTCTTTCATTCTTTTCTTCTCCCCCCTCCCTCCCAGCCACTCCTGACTCACTAAATCAAGGGAGACAGGCTTTTAACTCTCTGGAAAGAAATAAACGGCTCAATGGTGATATGAGACGAATTCTCTGGAACTGTGAGAGCAGATGTGTGTTGGGGGAGGGAAAGGGGGAGCAAGGTAAGGGAGATCAAGAGAAAGAAAGGGGCATGTGTACGTGGACATTGTTTTAGCATGAGGTCCCCCAGCTGGATGCACAGCTTGATGGCCAGAGGGATGTGCAGTCTCCACTGAACATGCAGGACTTGTGACTGGACGGATAAATGGGAATGGACTGGTTCCTGTTCCACCAGGTCAACTGGTGATCTCCTTCCTCTCCAGCATAATCAGGTCCAGTTCTTACCTCTTGGAAGTGACTCAGAGCCAAAGAGGTCAAAGGAAGGATGGGTCTGGTATGTTGATGACGCTCATCCAAAGAGGTGATTTATCATCCCTGACGGAAATGGGAGAACAAGCAGCCAAACAGCAAGAAACTTGGGAAAAGAGAAAGTTTGGCAGGAGGAGGGGAAAGGTCAAAGGCGAGAGAGATGAATAAGAGGAAGATGGAGGAGGGTGGCGAGAAAGTGAAAAGAAGGACCAAAGGTACAGACATGTTTTCCCTGCCATGTTTCTTGACTCCTGTGAAAGGTCTGTTCTGTGCCGGTCATCCCCACGGGATCAGTACCCACTGTGTCCCATACGGACAAAGGCGTCATATCTCTCTGATGTCCTAGAGCTGCTCCATCTGCAACCTCTTCAGGCACAGAATCACTAGCACCATGCCTGTCTCCCATTATCTGCACTATCCCCTCCTGAGCCATCACCTCCAGCTGAATCCATTTGTCAGAGCTGCTTTGCCTGGGTTTGAAGGCTCCCAGCCTTTGGCAATCCCACTCCTTCCCTGAGCAGGAGGGGAGGCGGGTTGTAGACTCTTTAGATAAAGCCATAGGGCTTAAATCATCTGCTTTCTTCTCTTCTTACATCTGTAAGGATACCCTGACAAATAGCACCATGGGGGTAGCACAAGAAAAGCTCATTTTGTTTCCTTGTCCTTATAGTTAGCACAGCAAAATACTGGATGACCACTGTAGTCAGCCCAGCGAAGCAAACTGATGGCACCCTGTGGATGGATACCAACAAGCCTGGCAGAGTTTGTCTCAGAGAAACATGCCATTAAGAGGCAGTTGGGACAACAGAATGCAGCTCTACTTCATTTAACCCATACCAGAACCCTGCCACTGGCCCCAGAGCAAACGAGGAGCCAACCACCTCCACCAGCACTTCTAACATGGCACTTGCCACATGGTGCCGACCTGCTCATGCCAACATCTCACAGAACACGTCCCATGAGGGTTATCCAAATGCCAAAACTTCGGCAGTAAGTGAGGCTGATTCTTTGGCCTGATGACGTCCAAACTCTCAAGCAGGGACAGATGCCTGCCTGTTTAGCCTCCCTCGTGGCAACGATGGAGAGGCTTCTGGCTTTCAAAGAGCTGATGCTCAACATCCTCTGATAGCTGGGTCTCCAAGAGGTCTGAGAGCTGGAAGTGCATACGCACATAACCTTTTTAAGGAGTTTTCACTGTGCTGTACACACTTGAAGCTCATGAGAAACCCTCAGAGACCTTCTGTCTGGCAGTAAAAGCCCTTCAGAAAATGATAGATGAGGTCTTGAGAAGCCACAAGTACTGTCCAGCTAACAAATGCCTGCTAACACAATTCTGCAGAGCAATTCTGCTCTTTCATGAGCAGGAATTAAATCTGGAGCTGTGGATCAGGAAAAGGTCCTGGACACCCCTGGGGAGGCTCAGCTCTGGCTCTAGGTGGGTTGTGGGGTCCTGGTCCTGGCTCAGCTGCAGGTGGCCTGAGGCTCTGTTGGGCTCCAGCTTGAGCAGTGGCTATGGGAGTTTCTGGGCTTCCTGCCCTGGAGCTGGGGTCTTGGCTCTTGGTTCCTGGCTCTGGAAAGTGAGGCCGAGAGGCCATCCTGGCTCTCGGGAGGACCTGCGCTTCAAGATTTTCCAAACAAATCACTTGGATTATTTCTAACTGACATTTTTTGAAGGGTTTTCCTCCTGCCGGAAGCAAACGACTTGATTTCTTGATTTTTCAAAAATTCCTAATCCCGAACCCCCTGGTCACTCAGAGGGCCAGTGAGTTTGGCCAGACCAGGTCTACCAGCCCTGCCTGGAGATGACAGGCATGGGAGGCTCCAGCTCCTGTCTCCTCCTTGCTGCCCCAGGCTTGCAGATAGGCTCCCCTGAGTGGCCAGAGCCACCTCAGAGCCCTACAGCACCTTTTACTTGACCTCTGAGCATCCCCAGCTCTCCCATCACTCTCTCATTGCCTGGCTGTGGAGCGATGGCTCCCAGTGCCCCTCATGCTGGCTTCAAGGTGCCACAGGGAGATGGGGCACATCCAGCAGGTTTTGTAAGAGCATCAGCGGGCCACTGAGATGCTGCGAGGGCTGGAGCAGCTCTGCTCTGGAGACAGGCTGAGAGAGCTGGGCTGGTTCAGCCTGGAGAAGAGAAGGCTCCTTAAAGGGAGACCTTAGAGCAGCTTCCAGTGCCTAAAGGGGCTACAGAAAACCTGGAGAGGGGCTTTGGACAAGGGCCTGTAGGGACAGGACAAGGGGGAATGGTTTTAACCTCACAGAGGGGAGATTGAGGTGAGCTCTGAGGCAGAAGTTCTTCCCTGTGGAATTTCTGCCCTGTGGGGGTGCTGAGGCACTGGAACAGGGTGCCCAGAGAAGCTGTGGCTGCCCCATCCCTGGCAGTGTTCAAGGCCAGGTTGGACGGGGCTTGAAGCAACCTGGTCTAGTGGTAGGTGTCCCTGCCTGTGGCAGGTGGTTGGAACTGGATGAGCTTTAAGGTCCTTTCCAACCCAAACTGTTCTATGATTCTATGAATCTATCTTTTCTGGGTACTTGATGGTGATACCTCTTCCAGTGGTTGCTCTCTCTGCCTGGAGCATCTCCTGTCTGTGTCCCTGCCAGCAGTGCCTGGTACTTTCCCTGTTCTTCCCAGCATCCTGGAGCAGTACCTGGGGCTCACCACCCTCTCCTGCCCCAGCGTGCAGTGGCTGTGGGCAGCAGGTCCTCACCTCCACCCCACAGTGCAGAGCCTTGGGTGGGCATGAGGCCATGGAGCAGTGGCACTGTGCTGCCCAGGCACAGGAGCCGCCTGGGCAGGGGTATGAGGGAAGCGAAGCCCTGGACCACCTGCATCCCTGGGAATACATGCTATTTGCAGGGGAATGGGACAGATCTCTCCCTCTGGAGAGGTTGTGAGATTCAGATGGAAAAACCCATATATTTTCCAACCGTTATATTTCACAAATGGAGCTGTTCATCCACTTAAAATATAGGCGACAAGTACAAAAGGCATTTGGCATTATAAAGCAGGCCAAATCTTCAGGAGATCGAAGATATATGGTACACAACCACGTCCCAGCTTCAATCTGCTCCTATACTGTAAATTCCAATTACATCATGCTACCTTGTTTAAATACCGTGAAACCTGGCTCATGCCCTAAGTATGTTTTATATATTGCCACATCCATTTGAAATAGATGGGCAATGTGTTTTACGGCACATGTGCAAATATCTCTGTATTTTTCCATCTGGGGGTTTATGGGATCTTTCAGAAAATTAATAATGGGGCTCGGAGGAAATGTTCGACTCGGAGGCAGTAGCGGAGATTTATGGTCATCCCACTGGATGCCAGGGAAAAGTCTGAAAGCGCCCGGAGCAGACGAAGGCCCCACGATTTCACCAGGCGCTCTCTGGGAGCTGATTTTGCATAATGGACGAGACTGTGAATTTCCCCACAGGATCCAGCAGGTTGATGGGAAGGGACTGCTATTGAAGGTGAGGAGCAGAGCACTGGAGCAAGGGATGGGGATAGAGGTTGGGACCAGCACCCGGGGGACCAGGGCGGCGCAGGGCAGGAGGAATAGACGAGCATTGCTGGCAATGGGGACAGCGCTGCCTGGCCACCCCACTGGCCCCTTCCAGCCACCCTGTCTCCCCCCCAGCTCCAGCACTGTCTGGCTCTGCTGGAAAAGGGACAGTGTGGAGCTCTGTATGAGTGTGCTGGCCAAAGCCACCCCAGAGCTTGCCAGGCTCTGCTGGGGTTGCTGATGGACAAGCAAACCCTGTCTGCCATGATGCAGAGAGCACTCTTCTGGGGTACTGATCCAAGCAGCACCAACCCCATCCTGACCAGACCCCAAGGCTGCAGGGATCACGGCGTGGGTGGCCAGCAGCACCGGGAAGGGAAGCTTAAGAGTCACCACATACCAAAAGCCTCAAGTGGCCATGAGGTCAGGTTAGTGATCCATTGCACGGCCCTGGAGCTGCAAGCATCAGGGAAGCTTTGCTCCTACTGTCATCTGTCCTGGCAGGGCACAGGCAGGGGACAGGCAGGATGCAGCACCTCACTTTGCACTGCTGCTTCAGAGGTCAGCTGGTGCTGTGAGAGACTCACCCCTCTGGATCCCTTGTGTGTCTCCATCCCCTTTCTCCCCACACCATGAGCAGGACCATGGTCCTTGCTGCGACAAACCCAGCAATCTGGTGGAGTTCCCTCAGCACCAGCCGTCTCCTGAGAGTGCCACCTCTCCCTGCTCCACCCGATAGTTTTCCATCACATGAGTGTGCTGGGGGGAAGCAGCAAGACAGTGGAGAGGCCCTTTCTCCAAGCTTTTTTGGTAGCCTATCTTGCCCAAGATGAAAATACCAGCATTTATTTGAGTCCCACAGTGGCTGTGTAAATAGAGGGCTTGTTTTAATGGATGTTGGCTGGTGGCTTGGCAGCAGGGGCCTGATTCTGCCCTGTGAAAAGGCCCCCAACCTGTCATTGACTTAATGGAGACATGGCATCCCTCTGAAACAGCAATCCTGCTGGGTCCTGTGCCTCTATGGGGACATGAATAGTAGAGGATGAGAAGGGGTGGATGAGGTTGTGGCAGCAGTTGAGCAGTGAAAACCTGGAAGGAGGCACTGCAATACTGAGCCCGAGTCACAGGGGGACCAGTGTGGCTCTGCCAGGGCAGCAGCACCCCTGGGTAGGATGTTTTTTTAGTGCCGTGGCCCCTGTGCCACTGGTAAACCTCCTGGTACAGCATCACGGAGATACCTTAGGGCCAGTGCAGCACGGGTGCAGGTTGTGGGGTGCAGGGGGTGCAGGAGTTGTGGGAGAGTCCCCCCATACCAAGGGTGCTGGTGGGGACCACTCTTCTCTTCTGCCTCATCCTCTTCATCACCACTGAGGTGAGAAGAACCCGGCAGGAGGGAGCTGACAGATTTCTCCAGATGTTGCCCTGCTGACCCCAGCGGTTCCCCGTCTTCGGCTCTTCCTTAGGAAAACACGGCACGGGCCAGCCCATCGATTAATGGTTTCCTCATGTTCCCCCCGCACAGCTGATGTGGGAAGCTGCCTCCCAGCTCCCCAGGATCTGCTGAACGTCCCCTGCCTCCCCATGCCCCTACACCCTGCATGAGCCCAGGTACCCTGTGCACACAGGGAGAGTGTGTTTAACCAGTGAACTGTGCTCACATAAAGATGAACAGGGATCATAGAATCATGGAATGGTTTGGCTTGGAAGGGACCTTAACGATCATCTAGTTCCAACCCCAAAAAATTGATAGATCGGGTGAAGGAATAAATGAACAAATGAGTGAATGACGTGGTGGTTAACTCTGATGTAACAGATGCCCCCAAGGCTTGTAAAAATACACTTGACATTTTGAAAAATAGCACATTTCTCACTGTTTTGCAAGGACAAGAGTGGCTGGAGTAGCTCGACCCCCTGAACACTTGGCTGACAGGGTCATGAGTACGAAAAGTGCATCCTGCCCTGGTCCTACAGCCCCTCTGTCTGGAACCGAGGTGGGTGGAAGTGCCTGGTTGGGGTTGGGAGGGCAGGAGGAGATCTGGGAAAAGGAGAGGCTGAGGTTTGCTTGGGAAGGAAAATCTGGGAGGTTAACAAGGCTTGTGAGGGTTGTAAAGCACTGAGTAAAGCACTCTGCTGGGGTAAGGGGTGGTAGGCAGAATGCTGCCATACCAAGGGCATGGCAGAGCCAGGATGGAGGATGCAGCACTGAGTGGGGTGGTTCAACAGATCACTACAGCTGAGGGATGACAGCAGGACACTGACGCCTGGTGCACCATAGAATCATAGAATAGTTAAGGTTGGAAAGGACCTTAAGACCATCTAGTTCCAACCCCCCTGCCATGAGCAGGGACACCACACACTAAACTATGTCGCCCAAGGCTCTGTCCAGCCTGGCCTTGAACACCTCCAGGGTTGGAGCATTCACAACTTCCTTGGGCAACCTATTCCAGTGCCTCACCACCCTCACTGTGAAGAACTTCTTCCTTATAACTAACCTAAACTTTTCCTGTTTAAGTTTGTACCTGTTACCCCTTCTTCTACCACTAGAGTC
>NW_009945472.1:0-230 GCF_000696875.1 Nestor notabilis
CAATATAGACTAGTACAGCCCAGTATAGCCCAATATAGACCAGTGCAGCCCAGCACAGCCCAATACAGCCCAGTAAAGCCCAGTACAGCCCAGTATAGACCAATACAGCCCAGCACAGCCCAATATAGACCAGTGCAGCCCGTAAAGCCCAGTACAGCCCAATATAGACCAGTACAGCCCAGCACAGCCCAGTATAGCCCAGTACAGTCCAATATAGAACAGCACAGACA
>NW_009945472.1:325-589 GCF_000696875.1 Nestor notabilis
AGTAAAGCCCAATACAGCCCAATACAACCCAGTAAAGCCCAGTACAGCCCAATATAGACCAGTACAGTCCAATACAACCCAGTACAGCCCAATATAGACCAGCACAGCCCAATATAGGCCAGTACAGCCCAGTATAGCAGCCCGGTGCTCCCAGTACAGACCAGTACAGACCAGTACAGCCCAATAAACCCCAGTATAGACCAGTCCCTCACCCCCGCAGTCCCCAGCCCTGGCTCGATGCCCACCATGGGCAGCGCTCGGCTC
>NW_009945473.1:0-456 GCF_000696875.1 Nestor notabilis
TTGATCTCATCTCATCTCACCCCAACTCATCGCACCCCAGCTCACCCCAACTCACCCCAACTCATCTCATCTCATCTCATGTCATTATCATCTCATTATCATCTCATGTCCTGTCATAACATAACATGTCATGTCATTTCATGGCATCTCATCTCATCCCATCTCATCTCATCTCTCCTCATCTCATAGCATCTCATCTCATCCATCTCATTTCATCGCATCTCATTTCATCCCATCTCAACTCATCTCATCACATTACATCGCATTTCATCTTTTCTCATCTCACCTCATCTCACCCCATCTCATTTCATCCCATCTCATCGCATTGCGTTGCATCCCATCTGGTCTCCATCATCATCTCGTCTCCTTTTATAACATGACATGTCATGTTATATTATCGCATCTCATCTCACCTCATCACACTGCAACTCATCACACCTCATCTCATCTCATCTC
>NW_009945474.1:0-255 GCF_000696875.1 Nestor notabilis
GCCACCACAGCGCTTCCCCATGGAACCTCAGCCCTTTCTCCAAGACCTCCATCCATCACAGCTCACCGGGACCCCTCTCCGTTTATCCACCCGCCTCCTCTTCTACTTTATCCGCCGGCCACTCCAGCCCGCACCTCTTCACCTTCCCGCCGACCCCTCCTAAAGATGTGTCCCCGGATCAGTCCATCTCCACACCCGGCTCCACCGGCTCCACCCGGCAGGACGAGAAGGAATGCATCAAATACCAGGGGTCCC
>NW_009945475.1:0-447 GCF_000696875.1 Nestor notabilis
AGCTCTGCTCTCGGATTAGCAGCTGCCTGTCCCCATCCCTAATTGAATTCTCTCCCCTTCAGTTAATTCTCATGGATTTCTTGGTGCCTCCCCAGGGACTCGTCCTGTCTAACTAGTTTAGGGCCAGCTCTGCCGGTCAGAGTGCAGCTGGCTCCTGGGGATGGTGGGAGAGTTGCCTGCTCCACGTGTGCTTGTGGCTGGGGTGAGGGTGCTGGGCACCTGCTCCCCTGTGGCCAGTTTTCTGCCCCCTCCAGGAAAGGGCCTGTAATGGTCATTTTTGGCAAATAGGAACCATTCCCCTGTTTAGAGGAGGATGCTGTGCATCCAGGATACTTTTTGGGTGCTGGCAGCCCCCTTGCTTTCAGTGATGCTCGATGCCTGTGGGAGCTCACCCTGTGCTGAGCCTCCCTGTGTGGGACCTGCTCTAGTGGAAGGTGTCCCTGCCTG
>NW_009945476.1:0-3719 GCF_000696875.1 Nestor notabilis
TGAAGACACGTAGGCAGGGACACCTGACCTTACCCCGGCTGTTTATCAGTCCCTGACGTGTGAAATTGGGTGTATTTCTGGTCTCCGTCAGTGCCTGTGATTGCGGGACATGATGTGGGGCTCCAGTCATGTGTCTCTCAGAAGGGCATGTCAGGACAGGAGAGGGGGAATGGCTTGAACCTGCCAGAGGGGAGACTGAGATGAGCTCTTGGGCAGAAGTTCTTCCCTGTGAGGGTGCTGAGGTGCTGGCACAGGGTGCCCAGAGAAGCTGTGGCTGCCCCATCCCTGGCAGTGTTCAAGGCCAGGTTGGACACAGGGGTTTGGAGCAACCTGCTCTAGTGGAAGGTGTCCCTGCCGGTGGCAGGGGTTGGAGCTGGAGGAGCTTCAAGGTCCCTTCCAACCCAAACCATTCTATGAGTCTGTGGGTCACCTGGAAGAACCCCACAGATGTCCCCTGGATCTCTGCCCCATTTATTTGGTTACAGAAAACTATAGGATCAGAGGCTGGGCAGTCACACAAGCCAGCGTAGAGCCTTCTCTTTCCACCCCTTCTCCAGCCTTGGTTCTGGAGAGCTGGAAGAGCCTGGACCTGTGGCACATGTGCCAGCACCACTGGCCAGTTGCTTCCCACTGCCCTGCAGAACGCAGTGCTCAGGAATGCGGGAAGTCCATCTCCAATCCTGCAGCATCCCCCATCCCCAAACTTCCTGGGGACAAGGCTCAAGTGTTACGACCCAAATGCTCGGGGCAGCTTTTTGGCCACCCTTGTCCCTGGGCAGCGCATTCCTGGCTGGATGCGCGCCTGTCCCACACTGGGGCACCCCTCTGCCTATGAGCCATCACCCCATGTCAGAGCCCGGATTACCCCACCAGCACCCTGCAGCCTCCCTTCCGCTTCCTCTCCGGCTGCATTTCACAACCCCCATGAGTTTGTGTTTGAGCCGTTGCTGTAGATACTGCAGCTCCTGTCTGCTTGCTTGTTTTTCTCATCTTCCTACGGCCTCACAGACGTAAAACCCGAAGAGACACACAAGTTGAGGGGTTCCAAAGGAAGCTGTGGTCTGAGACATGCAAAGAAATGTCAGTGGTACAGAGTTCCACTTGTGGTTAGCAACTGTTTATTTGTTTTGCTAAGTAGAAGCAGGTGCTACCAGAGAGCCCGGGTATCCGGGGCAAGCAGAAGGGTTGTGTTGCTCACACGGGTTGGGGTTGAATCCCTTCTAGTCACTATTAACCATATTGGTTTAAATACAAGGAGCAGAATGCAATGGGGAGAGAGACAATGATTTTGCTTCAGTCTTTCAACATTAAGATTAAAGTCTTTCAACTTTCTTACTTCATTTTCACTTAATGTGTCGTGTCTCACTATCAAGGAATGCAGGAAGATGATAGTGAAATAGTGGCAGGAACCCAAATGTGTTCACCAAACCCCCTATGAGCATTCAAGGGGAGCCACAAGTGGGTACTGAAGTGCCTTGATGGGCTGCAGGAGTAAGGCATGCAAGCAGAACACATAATACATGCAGAAAAGCTCATTATTTAAAGGGTTACTTGTTGTTATTTCCTATGGGCTATTTTAAAACATACTGTCTGACAAGAAACTACCAGTGCACTAAAAATTCTTCACTGAAAAGCTCATGTTTGTATCATCTCTTGGCTGACAGCGGTTGCTAACATGATGCTACAGTATTTGGTCTCTGCTGATGCCACGTGTAGCCAGGAATGTTTGTCTCCATCCCTCTTGAACACTTCTTTCCTAAACGGGGCCCGGGGTGTGCTGTGTCCCATGACTTGTGCCATTGAATTATTGGTATTTTAGAAGATTAATAATAAACTTAATAATTCCTGTAGGAATAAATGTCCTCATGTAGGAGTAAAAGGGTGTTTGCAGGTGAAAAGAGGCAACTGTGAATGAGCGGTTGGGTTTTGGGGTGTTGGGATGACATGGGGAGAGGCAGCCCATGAGCACACAATGCGATGTGATGCGATGTGTGCTGTCCTCAACCCGAGTCCCAGGTACCAGGGTCTGCCCATAGCATGGGTTGCCTCCAAGAATCTGCCTGAAGATCAGGCAGAGATGCCTTGAACTTTAATCCAGGTCATTTACACGCTTCTCTCTTCAAACCAGGTTCGCAGATTTAATTGGTGCTTGGTGTGGGAGCTTTAATTTCCTGTGTCAGGATGTCATTTTTAATCACTGTGGCCAGGATTTGGTTGGGTTTCCGTTACTTTTCACACCACCCGGGTAAGATGCTTCCTCCTCAGGGCTGGTAAATGGGTTTCCTTGTGCCAGAGCCCCAAATCCGGCTGATGGGGGAATGTTCCCACTGGGCACAATTTTCGGGATTAATTGTTGCTTCACGGATCTACTTTTGTGCTCCTTCCCCACACACTGTGAGCAATTCCATTCGCTGCAGCGGGTGAATTACCTGCACCGACCAGAGTGCACCTCTATGGAGATATGTAAAAACTTCCTCTTTTGAAATAGATTCACACATTTTGATGTTTATTGCTGTTGTTTTCCTTCATTATTAGTATTCAATTTGTCATAAATACACAGTTTATGTGCAGTTTCTGCTTTACACACTGTAAGTTGACCAGTTCAGTCCCTTCTGCTACACTGAAGGTGCTCTGAACTGAGGAGAACTCAAACACATGGGTTTGGGTGCAAGATCAGACTCGGGTCCTTGAGGACAAACACTGAGGTTGAAATTCTTGTCTCATTCAAAGATGTGCAAAAGAGATTGAATAAAACAAAGAGATTGAACAGGCTGCCCCATCCCTGGCAGTGTTCAAGGCCAGGGGCTTGGAGCAACCTGCTCTAGTGCAAGATGTCCCTGCCCGTGGCAGGGGGCTGGAGCTGGATGAGCTTTAAGCTCCCTTCACCCTGAACCAGGCTGGGATTCTATGGAAATCTTTGGGATGTGAAGGTGCAGGTGTAGATCTGGGGAGGATCAGGGTGGTCTCAATGAAAACATTTACAAACTAAACCCTGAGTGTGGTTTTGGTGATGTGTCTGCACCAGGACTTGTTCTCACTGCTGCTGAGGGAGCAGGTTTCCATCTCCTCTTCTCTGAGTGCTTTTGATTGCGATATTGGAAGAAGCTGTGAAGGGCTCTGATCCCTCACTAGTGGAGGCAAGAAGAGAACAAGCAGCAGAAAAATCAGCTTCTGCCTACAGGCTGCTTTCCAGGTACCGTTTATCTCATGTATTATCCTTGTGGCATTGCATGGGGAGTTGCACAGGTTACCCAAGGAAGCCGTGTGAGGGTTCTGTGTGGATGAGGATGGACGCGAGTGCTGCTGAAGGTCCAGTTTGGGAGTTCCCAGACACACAACCCCTCTGTGGGTTCCGTGCAGCCGATGCTTGAGCAGGACACGGCCGTGCTCTGCGAGTAGCAAGGGCATGGCCACGGGTCTGTTGTGCGAGAGGTTTTGGGAGGTCGGGGAGTGGATTCCTGCGGTGTCACCGGGAGATGCGGATGGGATGAGGCCCCTTTGTGCCCCATGGGGTGTCTCGGGGTGCTTTACCCGCTCGCATGGGCTCCGCAGCCCGCGCTCCTCCCCTCTGGATGGATGGACACGGGATGGGGAGGAGCAGGACTCCGGCGTGGCGCCTGAGCCATGGCAGCAGCTCTGCCCCGTGAGTGCACAGGCTTTGCTTCAGCCTCTTCCTGCTGTGTCCGGGGGGGGGTCCCGTGTGGCGCTGGCCTCCCCCC
>NW_009945477.1:0-7716 GCF_000696875.1 Nestor notabilis
CAGAGCCCGAGGGCAGCGCGGGCGGAGCAGGGAGGAGCGGCCCCACCGCTCGCATCTTGGGCCTCTCAGCAGAGATAACGGGAACATTTCCTGTTCCCGAAGAGCAGCCCGGAGAGCTGCCGCGGCTCCGGTGTCAGCCGCGTTCCAGTGACCGCACGCACGTGACATTAAAACATAGACTGAGGCATACGCCGATCGAGACGGGTTCGGAATCGACACTTCCTCTTTAGGGAGCTGTTACTTAACCGAGGACTCGACAAACTGAGGCGCAACAGGAATGTGGTCTTAAACACCAGCCTAAAAATGCTGGTAACCCCCTAGTTGTGCCGCACACAAACTTCTGTTAAAGCGTTTTTACTGAAGCACGGACAAAAAGAGAAACCTCCTCGTTTCCCCTCGCATGGGCTGTTCTTTTCCTAGTTCCTCGCATCTACTGACAGCTTCAGGTTGTTCATCCATGCCCTCGACAGCAAAACGCGAGTCCTGGGGCCACGGGAGGTCTGCGGGATGCAGTGGGAGGGAGATGCCACGCTGCTCCCTCCTCTGCCCACCGCAGCAGTCATTGCCATCAGCCCCGGTGACCCGTCTGCTGTAGTAATTCCACCTATTCCTGCCCGGTTCTCGTGGGAAATAAGATCAGCGCAGCCCTGTCCTTTACCGCTTTCTTTCCTTCTCGGCTGCGGGGCTGCTGCCGCGTCCTCAGCTGCTGTCCCCTGATGCAAAGAGATCGTCCTTGATGCACGGCTCCCTTGTCAGCACCTCTCCCACCCAGGGCGTCCCTCTTTCTTTTTAAAGAAGACCTATGGACATTCTGGACCTTGTCTAGTACGGACCAAATGCAGGTGGATTCTTCAAACTACTTTAAAAATCAGCTTGCAGCACTAGAAAAAAGATAATAAAGCCAGATGCTAATCTTTGCATCAATCAGGTCACTCTATGCCAGGAGCTAATTTGCCTTGCAAATACTCTGTTGTTGCTTGCTAGGTCCCTCCCTACACACTTAAATGGTTAACTCCACCCCAAAAAAGAACTTTTACTGAAACTGCTGGAGGACAGACGGATTCTTCCCCTGAAACCATGGGGCCTGTCAGCTACTCATCAGAGACCTATGACTTGGTGAGTCAGGCCCGGCTTTGCTTCGTATCAGGGAGAGCAGGTAGAGCTGGGGTGGGCTGAAAGGCCTTGTTTCTATCCGTGCACCTTTTGTCCCTCCTGTTGGCAGAGGGGGAGTGATCTCTTAGGCCAGCACAATTGGCCCTTGCATCCCTTAAGACTTGACCGATGAAGGGACTGCAAGTGATCACACTGTGCTGGTGGAGAGCAATGCCCAAGCAAACCAAGTGCGAGCTCTCTGCCCATGAAAACTCTTGGGTACGACCACACATGCTCCAACCCCTGCCTTCTCCACGAACAGGCTGATGTAGGCTCTGCAGAAAGGGGAATAAGCAGTATATTTGCACAAGAGGGGACTTTTAAAGAGGGGAAGATAAACTGCAAGTACTTCTTCTAATGGGGAGCGACAACACTGTGTATTCTTTCCCATAGTTCTCTCCCCCACGTCTGCAAGTGCAAGACAGCAGCTGCACCTTTTAGAGTATGGCGTGCTATCCAAGGGGAAGTCCAGAGCCGCGCTATCATTAGCCTGGTTTTCAAATGCTGCAGCTCAGAGTTTATTTTGTAATACAGTGGTTCTCTGCAGCAGACCTCAGGTTTTGTTTAGTTTCTGTAAAGAACCAGCAGTCAGGTGCTGTTGTGTGCGTGTGCAGTTTTGTGCATGTGCAGTTTTGTACCTTTTCTCAGACTTCCCATGCTCAGGAGCCTGTGACATCCATTTCCCTGGGAGCTTCCATAAGGCACTGTGGCATTTCCAGGGGCTTTGCTCTTATTTGTGTGTTTCCCTAGTTCAGCACCCAGAGAGGGGATGAGCAGAAGCTCTGTCAGTAACTTGCGCTGGTGTGGGCAATTCCAGCTTTAAGGCTCTGGGAGTGCAATGTGATTCTCCCAGCCATGGCATGGGCTGGAAGGGAATGACTCACATGGAAGATCCCTAATGGTACACAAGCTGCTTCTCTTCTGCAGCCAAATGTTTTGGTTGCTGGTGGTTGTGGGGAACTGAGAAAAGCAGCTGGCATGCGGAGACCGGAGTAGCTTTGGGATGTGGGTTAGAGGGGAAAAGGGATCCCTGAACAAAGAGCATGCAGGAGTGGGCTTCCCTGGCATGCGCTTGACTGCTCAGTTGCAGAAAAAGATGCCACTTTGTCACCCTCCAAAAATCTGGCTGCAGTTGCGTTGCAGGGGACTTGTATCAATGCCCCTGCACACACACGCTGTTGCCTTCTCCAGCCTCCTGCCTCCAGCCCTAGAGCTGGGAGTCACAGCAGAGTCCCCAGAAGCCTTGGCCTGGTACATTCAGTGCATCTCCTGCAGCTCTGGGTCCCTGCCCTTCCTGTCTCAGCCCGGACTCTGACTTTTCGTTCTCTTTTCTTTGTCTCCAACTCATCTCTGTCCGCTCCCACCCACAGTCGCTCATGTGCATCGCTGCTCAGAGATGCACATGAGAGGATGCCTCAGGCGCAGCTCAGCACACGCTTCCCCTGCCCACAGTGAGTGGCTTACGGTAAGAACCCTACCTGCTTACTGCCAGCAAGCAGATGGTGTCCTGATAGTGGTGCTCAGCCTCCGCTCCTTCAGCTCCAAAGGCAAGGTGATGCTGGAAACCCTTCATCAGCCAAAGCCCTTGCGCACTGTGCAGGCTGCCCGCCCGCTGCACTGAGGCAGCGCTCTGACACCGGCCACCGGAGCCATCCGTTGCCCATCATGTTGTTATTTTACCCCTTTAAAGCTGAAACCCTCCAACCTCTCTCTAGGGAAGTTTCCCCTTCCAACACATGTTCTTTTTGGGTTTTCAGCATGGTCACCCGCGTGGCCTGAGCAGCCTGGTTTGCTTGTTGTACCGCATTGCAGAGGTTCTTGGGTTGCTTTGTGGTTTTGGGGGGCCAGATTCAAGGATCAGGCCCTGGCCAATACATCACAGGTTTCCGAGTGTGTTGGTAACTCTTGATGTGGGGTCTGGGTGCAAACTAGGCAGCCAGTGTCTGTCCGGGAGGGATTTCTGCAGACTTTTGTCTTTGGCAGCAATCTCCAATCTCCAAAGTCATACCCTAAACCAGAAAACTTACTGTTCCTTGGGAATAAAAATGCTTCTCACCAAAGGCTTGCAGCTCCACCGCTAGTCAGCAAAGACATTGATGTGTGTTTGAGGTTTTGGTCAGCGTCACCTCTTTTACCCCAGGCAGTTGCATGCAGAGGCACCCAGTGTGTTGCCTGGGAAGGTTGCCTGAGAAAGAAAACACATAAATCCCCCTACTTTAGGCAGGCACAGTGCAGGACCCGAGGCTGGTCATTGCCATTTGGCTTAGGAGTACACGGGGGAGCAAAACCCCCTGATCAGCTCTACAACTGTTTAAAGCAGGGCTGGTATTTAGAGCTGGGAACTTGGGGTGGCGAGGGAAGGAGCAGCAGGTGCCAGCAGCCACAGCTGGAAGGAGCGGAAGTCCCCGGCAGCCACAGCTGGCAGTGAAAGGTATGAAAGCAGCAAGCAGAGGCTTCCGCTGTGGTTGACACTGGAGTCTCCACACTGGTCTCCAGAGAGGGTGCGTGTGGGGAGCTCAGGGTGACTGCTGCCATTCTCTCTCCACTTATCAGCTTGACACAAGCCTCCTGTGCCGCTCGTCTGTGCCCGAGCCCTTTGCTTTTGTGAACACAAGCTTCTGCACGGCACCCAAAGCCAGGCAGAGCACAGCCACCATCCCTGGGGTTGTCCCGAGTGTGGCTCCAGCTTCCCAGCACTCGGGACTTGCCTACAGCCCCAGCCTGAGGACAGGCTGCTCTCCTGGTGAGGAGCTGCTGCTGGTCAGGCGTGAACCACATCTGCGGCGGCTCCATCGCACTTTCCTCGCTGGTGTCAGCCTTGGGGCCCAGTGGTGTTTTCAGATTCCCTTTCCTGCCCTGACTGCAGTTAATTCAGAACTGTAAGGTTTACCAGCAGAACCGATTTCTCTCTCCAGCATCCCTCCCCATAGCTATGACACTGACGTGCCTCAGAGGTATTTGAACACATGCCCCACGTCCTTCTCCGAGTGCATGGAAAGTGATCCCGAGCACCGCTACTGCTGTCCCCACCTTGCCTTGCCCCGGGCAGCTCTGAGGTCTCTGAGGAGTAGAGGAAAAAGGGGACAGGATCTGCGCATGTAGCCTGGGTACAGATGTGCTGGGTGCTGAGTACCACCACCTTTGTACCTGGCAGCAGGGAGCAGGCAGGACAGGGTGGGGGACAGTCAGACTCAGAAATGGGTGAGGGAGGGCTCCGTGCTGCGAGAGAAAGTAAAAGCCACCAACCAGCAGGTAACGTGGTTTGTTACCCGGAAAGAACCAGAAGATGAAACTGGTCGTCTGCCTGGACACCAGAACATGCCCAAATGCACTAGGTAAAGATTACAGACTAAGCAGTGCTCGCTGCTGGAGGTCAGGACAACACTCTTCATGTGCTGCTGCACCTCCTGGCACCAGAGGGGCTTCCCACATCATCACACTGCAGACATGCAGCACATCCTCCTGAGGCAGGCAGGCTGCGGGATGTGGGGATACTCTGCTCTGCTCTCATGTGCAGAAACTCCCCTCTGTTAACCAGAGCCTCTCTGTTCCCCAGAGCCAGGTGGAGCTGAGCGGTTACTATGAAGCTGAGAACACCACCCCTTCTTTGGAGGGCTACTTCTGCTTCAACCCAGCCTCATCTGTGGTTGGCAACCACAGAGACCCCTTCAGAAAGGTCTTTATGCCCCTCATCTACTTACTGATGTTTGTGCTGGGGACAGTGGGCAATGCCCTGGTCCTGGTCATTTTAGAAAGGTTCAAGCGGTCTCGCACTACCACAGAAACCTTCCTGTTCCACCTCACCCTGGCCAACCTGGCACTGTTGCTCACCTTCCCCTTCAGCGTGGTGGAGAGCTTGGCTGGGTGGGTATTTGGGAAGTTCCTCTGCAAGATCCTCAGTGCTGTCCACAAGATCAATTTCTACTGCAGCAGCATGCTGCTTGGGTGCATCGCCGTGGACCGCTACCTGGCCATCGTCTACGCAATCCACACCTACCGCAAGCGCAGAGCCCGCTCCATCCACCTCACCTGCACGGTTGTCTGGCTCTGCTCGCTGCTCTTGACCTTACCCGATCTCATCTTCATGGAAGTCTGGACGGATGACAGCAACCGCAGCATCTGCTATTTTCCAGAGGTTGGGATCGATGGCAACAATGCCTGGCTGGCAACCCGCTTCCTCTACCACGCCGTGGGCTTCTTCATGCCCCTGCTGGTCATGGGTTACTGCTACGTGGCCATTGTCCGGGCCCTGTGTCAGTCCCAGCGCCTGCAGAGGCAGAAGGCTGTCCGTGTGGCCATCCTGGTCACGGGCGTCTTCCTGCTCTGCTGGAGCCCATACCACATTGTCATTTTCCTGAACACACTTACCAAGCTAGAAGCCTTCACCAAGAACTGCCTCCTGGAAGACCAGCTGGATATGGCCATCATGGTGACGGAGGCCATCGGCTTCACGCACTGCTGCCTGAACCCCATCCTCTACGCCTTTGTTGGAGTCAAGTTCCGTAACGACTTCTTCCGGATCCTGCAGGAGCTTGGCTGCATAAACCATGAGACCCTGCAGGAGATCCTGGAGGTGACGAGGAAGGGCAGCGGCATCGAGTCTGACAACACCACCTCTATCTCCACTTTCTAGCTGGGAAGAGCTGCCTGCAGGGCAGAATCGCCTGGGGCTTGCCTTCCCAGTGGCACGCGTGTGGCCTCAGTCCCGAGTTTCACAAGCATCCCACCTCTTTCTTCAGTCCTCAGGAAACTGAGGTCCGACAGCCACCCGACACCCAAATCCCAACAGATACTGTTCCCTGGCTCCTCCTGGTTCTCATGCCTGTGGAAATCCACCTGGCAGCTGTCGGTGAACACTGGCTGTCCAGTGGTCATGCCGGCCCGAGTGGGTTGAACCTGACGTTTCCACCTCTCCCTCACGAAACTGCCTGCAGGCATCCTGTGCATGGAGCCAGGCACAAGGCTGGGGTGCTAGAGGCAAGGAAAGAAGCTCAGCCAAGTCAATGGACTGAGGACAAAAGCTAAGTGGGTCTCCACTTCACTGGCTAGGGTTGGTAGAGGTGTGCCTGAAGGAGGCAGCGGGACTCACTGGCCATGGCAGCTGGAACAAGACGTGGGGGATGCAGAACTCACTCCAATGGCACAGGTACACAGTGCTCTGCCATTCACCGTTTAAGCAAAGTGGGAACAACGTCAGTTCTCTTAACGCAGGAATTTTTCGCACAACTCAGTTCTGAAGTTCAACCCACTAACAAAGGGCTTGGCTGCAGCTGAACTTCCCTGTACCCAAGGGCCCTGCTAAAAAGACCAGTCGTTACGGAAGGGGTCACGTTACATCAGTCCAACTCAGGCAGAGATCTCAGTAGCTCGTTCTCAACCTGTGACTCAAGGAGAAAACTCCCCAAGCGTAAGGCTTTTACACAAAGAGCCCTCCACCATTTCCTGCAGCACTGCATCTTCAAAGCCTAAACCTGCAGGTAATGGCGACCGTAGTTACCCAAGCATGTATGCGCAGCAGCAGCAGCAGAGCAGCTCTCTGAAGCCTGCCCTTGCTGTCTAGGTCCACGGTCTTACCCGTGAGCAAACCCATTGCAGACACATTACAAACACCTCCCCAGCCCTGGTTCTGATGGGAACTGTGTTCCTGCACAAAAACGGTACTGACAAAACGAACGGTCACAGTGTCAAAGTCTCACAGTGTTCACGAGGTAACAAGGAAATCTGCAGTCAACGTAAGAAGAATAGATGTGTAATCCATTCACTACTACAGTTTTTAGTACTGATACCTTGGAAAACTTTTATAAATTTTGAGGTGGGCTGTAATAAGCAGTTAAATAAAATATCCTCTTCTCATGTATAGTGCGTGTAAGCAGTTGCCTTTTGTCATACCACTTTCACAAGGGAAACGCCTCAGAGAGCACTAAGTAGGTTGATGGCACCTTTGTGACATGCACTGCTCTTTGCACATGGAGACCATGCTCATGCCCACATTTGGCCCAGCCAACCTGGACAAGGCTTGGCTCAGAGCGGGCAGAACCTTCCCCAAAGAGCAGAGAAAGCCCCAGTCCTTGCTGCAGCGACCCCAAAGAGGGGGACACAGACCCCCACAACAGCACGCTGCTCCGCAGTTCCCATGGGGCACCACGGCCTCCCAGGAGACGGAGCTGGGGTGTTGCAGCAGAGCATCCTGCTACGCGCGCGCTGCGGCGGGCAGCGGAGCGTGCACTGGGGAGCGCATGAATGAACGTGTACCTGGGAGTGCTGCAGAGAAGGGGCTCTCCCCGCACTCCTGAAAGCCCTGGTCCCGCTGTGACGTGCTGCAGGTGATGCCGGCTGAGCTCAGCTCCGCTCACCCGCTCCCAGGGCACAGACAATCCCACTGCCGCTGAAGACAAGCACAGGGTCAGGTTTTGAAATTTGTCTTTTTAATAAAAAGGCACCTATAAAACAGGTCAATACATTACAGGCAGCACAGATACCCAAAAACAAGCCTAAAAATTGTTTCAAATAAAAACCAATAAGATGTCTTCACATATTGTATTTATATATTTATATTTATATATA
>NW_009945478.1:0-1726 GCF_000696875.1 Nestor notabilis
CCCGAGACTCAACGTTAAATATTGCACTTGGGTTTTTTGTCTCTTTTTTGACCATTTTTGCCTTTTTTTAGGGTTTTTTTGCTTTAATTCTTGCATTTCAGCATCGAAGCTCAACACACACACCCCCCCCCCGTGCCCAGGTCACCTTGTACCTCTGGGGAACAGGCAATGGCACTTGAGCGAGGGATGGGGATGGGTTGGGAAGGGGGGGAAGAAAAACATTAAACCCCCCCAAATAACCCAAAATAACCCCAAAATTCACTTTTATCCAAGAAAAAACACCAATTTCCAAAGTGCTCCCATGGAAGCGGGGCCATAAAGGGAGGTTTGGAGCAGGATTTCAGCATCCCAGGGCTGGGGGGTGGATGAGGGGAGGTTTAAGGTTAAAATCCCTCAAAATTCCCCCAAATCCCCCAAAAAGCATTCATATATATCTATGTCTTTATATATACGCCACTAACTTCCAAAAGGAATTCCAACTAATTCATCCTTTTGCCTCTGGAAGGGCCCAAGGGGGGGACTTGGGATGCTCAGACCCCTCAAGGGGTTAAGTGCTCACTGGATTGAGGGGCTGCTGGTGGGGGGGGGGACCCCCCACCCATAAGGGGGGTCCCCCCCCGCCCTTGGCCATCAAGCAAAGGGGTGAGCTGAGATTGCACGAGATTCTCCTGTCAGGAATAACAATGGATTATAAAGAATCCGGGCTCAAAAAGGGGGGAATTCCTTAAAAACAAGGCAGGAAACTCACAGGGAGGAGCAAAACCTGCGGGTGGGAACTTGGGGATGGGATGGGATGGGATGAGGGGATGCGGGGCCGGGGTCGCTCCGGCAGCAAATTCCACTGGCAAGGGTTGTGTCTGCGAGGAGGAGGAAGGGGAAGAGGAACAGGGAGAGGAGGAAGAGGAGGGAAGGGCCCATTAGTGTGAAGGTTAAGTGCAAATAGAGCGTTTCTCAGACGACTTTTCTTGCTTTGGGTTCGTTAACCAGAGCCCGGGTGCCATTCCCATCATCCGGGTGCCATTCCCATCACCCAGGTGCCATTCCCATCGCCCAGGTGCCATCTGCATCACCTGGGTACCATTCCCATTGCTGGGAGTCATTTGCATCACCCAGGTGCCATTCCCATCACTTGGGTACAATTCCCATCACCTGGGTGCCATTCCCATCGCCTGGGTACCATTCCCATTGCCTGGGCACCATCCCCATCGCCCAGGTGCCATTTCCATCACTTGGGTGCCATTCCCATCGCCTGGGTACCACTCCCATCACTTGGGTGCCATTCCCATCGCCCCGGTGCCATTCCCATCGTCCGGACAGCGGCTCCGGAGCATGCAAGAGCGCGGAAGGGCCGAGGACGGGGACTCACCGTGCCCAAGTCTGCTCATGGGTGGCATCAACACCCTCCACACCCCAAGTGGGCTCCTTGGCTTGGCCAACTGGGGTCACCAGCACCATCCACTGACCACAGCGGGCTCCCTTCCTCCATGGGAAGGGCTGGGATGGGCAGCTCCTGCCTTTCTTCTGCCGAGGCAAGGGTGCAGCACCCACCCATGGGTGGTGGTGGGGCTCCAGCCCATGGCCCCTGCTCCCCCCCATGAGTCAGCACCAGGCTGCTGCCCGTGCACAGAAAGAGAAGGGGCACTTCGTGGCTGCCCCTTACACAAAGTCTGTGGCAAGGAAACATAAAAAAGGGTTGGAACCATCCGTTGAGCAAAAAGGAAGGAAA
>NW_009945479.1:0-1068 GCF_000696875.1 Nestor notabilis
GGGGGAGGAAGAGAAGGAGAGATTAAAGAAAGGACGGAAAGGGAGAATTTTAACTTAAAACGAGGATCTCTAAGGTGGAGTGGGCGGGGAGGGATTGCACTGTGAGCCGACACCACATTTTGCCTCCGGATGCCCTGGCTGCCTCAGCCGGGCGGGCTTCGAAGAGGAGCGGAACCGGGGAGCAACAGCGAGGGACAGCGGCACGCAGGAGAGCGGAGCCGGGATAGAGGGATGAAGGGAGGGATGGAAGGAGGGAGTGAGCTTTTCCGAGCCGCGGAGCGCTTTTCCTGGCTGCCTGTCTCGCCTTCTCCTCTCTCTATCCCGGTCCCTTCCCTGCTTCTCTCCTCTCTGAGGTTCGCAAACCCAACGTCACCAATCAATACGACCCCCGGCTCTGTGGGTGCGTGTGTGCGTGCGTGTGCGTGCGTGTGTGGGAGCGTGTTTGTTGATCCTGACCTGCTGGACTTCAAAAATCTGCCGCTTCCGACTCCCTCCCAGCCTGTAAGTTCAGAATTACAACCTTCTACATCTATGCAAACTTTTATTTATCGGAGAATGCCTTTCTCTAGGAGAAAGAGGAATTGTCACCATGTGATCGGCTAATTTCTGACACGCGGGGCTATACCCCTCCCCCACGGGAAAAAACATCTCCCGTGGATCTCTTTGAACTGTACACAATCCATAACTTTGGTAATGTGTATGTACAATGTTATTTCTGCAAGGCAGTTTTCCAGGGTTAGGGGAGGTGGTTGCATTCTGCTAAATGGATCCTTTGTGGTGAGTGCAGATTTATGCCCAGTTTTGATTTATAATTAAATTAGCTTCTAATTTGCAATATGTGTGTCTGTGTTTAAAATGTATCTAATCTGTGAAACTGAGGACGAGGGCACTTTAAATTAAAATCTACCTTTCGCCTCAAGGGTTTCTTTATGAAAGGATAGCCGGGAGGGCAGCGTGCAGCAGGAAAGCGGGGCTGTAATTTCCATTAGGAGATGTCAATCAATCCTTTTCAATACATCAATTAATAAATCCGATTGGTGCTGGAGGCTGCTTCACACCCCCCCCCAC